>NC_066525.1:15922335-16134835 GCF_024679095.1 Eriocheir sinensis | reverse complement strand
TTTCGATATCTTTTCTGAATCGTCTTCCTCTGCGCTCGCTTTGTTCACTTCATCCGCCTCGCCGTTACTGCTCCTAATACTGCTTGGTTCTTAATATTCCTCGCCTCCTTCCTCGTCCTCGGCGTCGGTCGAGTCCACGCCCACCTCCTCGTAGTCCTTCTCGAGGGCGGCGAGATCCTCACGCGCCTCGGAAAACTCGCCTTCCTCCATGCCCTCGCCGACGTACCAGTGGACGAAGGCGCGCTTTGCATACATCAAATCGAACTTGTGGTCCAGCCGCGCCCAGGCCTCAGCGATGGCGGTGGTGTTGGAGAGCATGCACACGGCCCGCGACACCTTGGCCAGGTCAGCGCCGGGCACCACCGTGGGAGGCTGGTAGTTGATGCCCACCTGCCGTACAATGAGCGGGTCTTTGAGGAGGCTATGGACACGAAATGACTGGTGCTTTCGATGCTAATTTTTCCTGATGTGCAACTTGGTAGTCTAAACTCACCGTTCTCATGTATTTTCTGTGTGCATGCAATATTCTTTTGAAAACTGAAAAAAAATCTTTCTATATGCATAGTCTATATGTGATGTAGCTGTTATGTATGGGGTTTTGTGTTAAATACATTTGTGTTCAGAATATATGTAAACTTATTCATGTTGAGACAAGGTGTCCTCTGCCATATTACTATAGTATACACTTATTTGTTAGTCAAATATATATATTTGAAAATTTATCTATATGTATAGCCTATATGTCATTATTTATCTATTCATATTATTGGGTCGTGTTGTGTGTGACCCAGCTAGAAGGAAGTACTACGGCACAACAAAGGTGTGGGGGTGGCTGCTCACCTTGAAGCCTGTGGGACACCAGTCGACGAACTGGATGGTCCTCTTGGTCTTGATGGAGGCGATGGCGGCGTTCACGTCCTTGGGCACCACATCGCCGCGGTACAGCATGCAGCAGGCCATGTACTTGCCGTGGCGCGGGTCACACTTCACCATCTGCAGACAACACACACACACACACATCTCAACATTGTACTAACCTGTGTTATTCAGTCTTCACTGTCTGCATCTAAAACACATGCCTTTAACATCTGCTACCCAGTTATTCGGCGCCTCGTGTTATTCAACCATCACCATCAACATTAAAAACACACACTGAATACCTAAAGTCAATCAGTTTTTGGTATTTCCTTTTATTATCTAAAGGAGCGGCGTCTTGCGAGCATTTCTTTGCATTATAAGATCTTAATTGGTCTTTCTCCTTACAACAAAGAAAAATGTGTGAATTTTTTTAAAACAAAATGTGGTCACTTGTACAACTACCGAACCACTACTTCCTGAACAACACGAGGGGTCGAGTAGCGTGAGACAGCGAAGTATTCGATGTGTTTTAGTAGACAGTGGATGCTGAATACCATAAGGCAATAGTCTTCTAACTATTCTGAATGCGACAAAGTTTGGATTCATACATGCAAGTTACCCTGACGACAACGCTATTGCCTATTGAGAACACTGTGTACAAAGTGTAGTTTATTCGTATGTTCGAGGTGGTGACCCACCAAACAGAGGCCAGTCAAAAGATCCCACCACTTTCTCACCTGGTTGGCGGGTTCGAAGCAGGCGTTGGTGATCTCGGCGACAGACAGCTGCTCATGGTAAGCCTTTTCGGCGGAAATGACGGGCGCGTAGGTGGCCAGAGGGAAGTGGATGCGAGGGTAAGGCACCAGGTTAGTTTGGAACTCGGTCAAGTCTACGTTGAGAGCCCCGTCAAACCTGGTGAAGGACGGAGGTGTGGGTAAGTGAAGGACGCTGGGTGAGTGAGTGAGTGAGTGTCAGTGTGAATCTTGAGTTAGTTAAGGAAAGGCGCTTTGGTGGAAGGAAGACGGCGTGAATAAAAGAAAAGCTGAGTAAGGAAAAGAAAAGAAAAAGAGGAGTAGATCAAACATTAGCACAGATTGGATCGAATCGACGTATAACATAAAGGTACACACACACACACACACACACACACACACACACACCTGAGAGAGGCAGTGATGGAGGACACGATCTGGCCAATGAGTCGGTTGAGGTTGGTGTAGGTGGGTCGCTCGATGTCCAGGTTCCTGCGGCAGATGTCGTAGATGGCCTCGTTGTCCACCATGAAGGCGCAGTCGGAGTGTTCCAGCGTGGTGTGGGTGGTCAGGATAGAGTTGTAGGGCTCCACCACTGCCGTTGACACCTGCATGATACAACACACCAGTCACGATGCATCATACAAAGGCCTACCAACCAATCCGTAAACACTATTCAAATTACATGGTACTTGTGTCAGGAGAACTGAGGAATAAAAATGATAGTGTAAGAATAAAGTTTGATAATCCAACTTTACTTATACGAAATTAAAACTATTCATACTTCATCTCATTTTTTAGGGTGGCGTTTTCCCCATTGTGAGTGTTAAACGGAAAGGTACATGTATCAGTCAATGTAATACCCGAAAGAGAGGATAACGCAGAAGCAAGGAACCATAAATACATACCTGCGGGGCGGGGTAGATGGAGAACTCGAGTTTGCTCTTCTTGCCGTAGTCCACAGACAACCTTTCCATGAGAAGTGAGGTGAAGCCAGACCCGGTGCCGCCGCCGAAGGAGTGGAAGATGAGGAAGCCCTGGAGGCCTGTGCACTGATCCGCGAGCTTCCTGATGCGGTCCAGAACGAGGTCGACGATCTCCTTTCCGATGGTGTAGTGGCCGCGCGCATAGTTGTTGGCGGCGTCCTCCTTGCCCGTGATGAGCTGCTCAGGATGGAACAGCTGGCGGTACGTGCCCGTCCTCACCTCGTCTGTGTCGCAAGGGTTAATTGTCATAAGGGATGTTAGAGGCGCGACATGGTTTCCTACAAGTTATGAATGATGACTCTTGATATCTATATTTTGTCCGGTCCATTCGAGTTAACAGGATTCGGTCAACCCTTGCCTCATCTGACACGGGACATGTAATGGAAGTACCGAGTCATCTGTTTTTCTAAAAGCTGTATAATGTTCCTGGCACTTTTTTTTTTACAAACAGGCTTATACATATATTTTTTTTTAAATATTAAGAAACGCATCCCTCTACTAGTTGACATTTGTGAGAAGTAACTGAAAAACAGTATAAAAAAAAAATGTTAATAAACTGCAAACTCACCGACCACCGTGGGCTCGAGATCGACGAAGACGGCGCGCGGCACGTGCTTGCCGGCGCCCGTCTCGCTGAAGAAAGTGTTGAAGGAGTCGTCGCCGCCGCCGATGGTCTTGTCTGAAGGCATGGAGCCATCGGGCTGGATGCCGTGTTCGAGGCAGTACAGCTCCCAGCACGCATTGCCGATCTGCACGCCCGCCTGCCCGATGTGCACGCTGATACACTCACGCTGGGGGCGGAAAGAGAGGGAGGGACTTGTATTAATGTTCTGCTGTGGGTAGTGAAGGACGTAAACTGCTAACGGTGTACGACTATGGCCAAGCATATAACCAGTTCAGTTTAATGCAGTTTGGAGGGACTGCCTTTCCAACTGCCCCGATCGGTCTTGGTTGTGCTCTCTTCTTAAGTAAAAGATACACTAAACCAGTTCTACAGTGATGATGGTCTGAATAATAATAAATAAAAGTTTATATTATCACCCCGTGCGTGTGGACAATCAAGAATCTAAGCCATGCACATAAATCCTTTCTTTCTTATGTTCATTTATTCTGGGTAGTGTCGGGGAGCATAATGAGTGCGTGACTGAACCGACGGTGTGTGTGTGTGTGTGTGTGTGTGAATTGTCTGGCGCTGCGGCTACTTAAAAGACCCCCCCCACCCCCCCCACTCCACACACACACACACACACACACACACACACACACACACACACACACACAATCCCTTTAAACCATCCAAGGCACTTTAAACCAACCCACTAACACAAAATCTTGCCATAACCGGAAAACTTCACAGAATATCACGTATAACTGACCCAAAACTCCGATTAACCTGGCCATTTCGAGAACAGTTTCGCCGGAGAATGGTTACAGCGGAGGGTAATTCTTTCATAAAACAGCAACAACGATCAGGTAAGTGGGCAGGTGAGAAAGATACGACTGGCAATATACCCGTGTGTTTCAGTGATGCAATGGACACTTAGGGAAGGAGGGAGGGAGGGGACACAAGGGTAGGAGGGATGAGGAGGACAAGGGAAGGTACACAAGAGGATAAGACAAAGAGAAGAAGAAACGACAAGACTGAGCGAAGGTAAGGAGGACAGAGGGAGGTATAGTGAGGAAGCTATACAGAAGGATATGGGCGGTGTGGAATAAATGAGAGGTTGAAAAAAAAAATGAATTGAGGGAACGGAACACGGTTAAGGGAATATATGAATAAGGGTATAAATAAGAGGCATGACTAAAGGAAAGGAAAAAAAGACAGAACGGGATAACATAGAGAGAAATGAAAGGAATATGAACGATGTAGAGAAAGGAAAGGGAAGACAGAGAGGAAGGAAGGAGAGAACATGGAAAGTTAGAGACAGGTGACATGTAAGAGAGTATGGATATGAGGGAGAAAAAGTGACCGAAAGAAAGATGAAATAAGAGAGAGGAAAAGAAGAAAGCTGATGGAGAGACGGGGAGGAGATGGAGGAGGGAGAGGTGAGGGAGGGAGTTATGTGAAGTGGCAGGTGTGAATGAGATACTGATATTGCTTTGCCTGTATGATCGATGTGGATGTTAATGTGTGGGAGGTGTAAGAGGAAGAGGAAGGAGAGAAGGAAGGAAAGGAGGGAAGAAAGATGAAGTGAAAGGGTGAAGGAAGCATGGGAAGAAAGAAACAGGAAGAGGGAACAGAACAGATTGCAGGATAACAAAGTAGAGGGGAAGAAAGGCGAGAAAAAAAAAAAAAAAAAAAAAAAGGAAAATCGGGAAAGGTAGATTGAAGAAGAAATGGACAGGAGGCAGCAATCAAGAAGGAAATGGTAGCAAAGAAAAGGGGAATGTCTGAAGGGAGGGATAAAGGAAGGACGGAGAGGTAGTAATTGAGAAAGAAAGGGAAGTTTAAGAGAGAGGATAAATAGGGAATAGAAAAGAACGGAAATAAGAGAAAATGGAAAAGGATTAAAATAAGAAGTAGAACCAGAGAAAAATATAAGAAGAATGAAAAAGAACTATGAGAAAAAAAAAGAAAAAAAAGGAAGTTGGAGGGAAAACGGAAGGGAGGGAGAGGAAGTGAGAGAAAAAAGGGAAGCAGTAGAGGGAAGAGGGAGGGTGAGAGAGGAAGTCAGAAAGAAAAAAAAAAAAGGGGGGGATATAGAGGACCGCGAGAAAAGCCAGTCATGAGGTGTCGGTGAATGTTTAAGGTTTCTGCTGATATTTCAACTTTTTTTTTTTTTTCAGGATAAAGGCTTTGTTTCGGCGCAGCTTAGGATGACTTGTTTTAATTGATTGGTTGACAGTGTGTGTGTGTGTGTGTGTGTGTGTGTGTGTGTGTGTGTGTGTGTGTGTGTGTGTGTGAGAGAGAGAGAGAGAGAGAGAGAGAAACCCAGAGAGCCATATAACCAGACACCCAGACAGACAGCCAACCGGAACACACACACACACACACACACACACACTAATAAATCAAATGGGACCCATCACGCACCAGCCCAGCCATGCCGTCGGGCCCCGCTGCTGAAACACTCGCATGACCCTGACGCCCATAGCCCTGCCGCAGCCCGCCGGTCAATAGAGCTCGTCGCGGCGCCGGTCTGCCCCGTCACTGATACCGCCATGAGGGAAGGGACGTCGAGGGTGGTGGAGTGGTAGTCACGTGCTCTTTAGGGATTGGTGAGGGATGTTTGGTTGGTGCCCTTTTTCCTGCTTTCTTCTTTTCTCTCCCTTTGTTTCTATTGTTCTCCTTTCTTTCCTACTCTTCTTTCTTTCCTATTTCCTTACTCTTTTCTTTATTCTTTTGCTTCTCATTTTACATTTTCTCTGCTTTGTTTCCTATTTTCCCTCTTCCTTCCTCTTTTTTTTTCCTTCTACTTCCCTCTATTTTTCTTTTCCTTTCCCATCCTTTTATGTCTTTCTTTCCTCTTACTCCCTTCCGTTTACGCTCTCCCTTTTCCCCTTCTCGTAACTTTAGCTCATTCCCTCTTTCTCTCATCCCTCTTTTCCACTCCTTTCTCCCCTCGTCCTTCCTCTCCATTTCCCCCTCTTTTAAAAACACCAAACATACCCACACATTAAACAGCGACGCAACAGAAGGAAAACACAAACAAATTACTGTGACCCTGAAAACTGCCTGCCTGCCTCTCTGCCCTCACCACCACAACCACCACCAAGCCGTCGCCATGGGAACAGAAGGGCAAACAAGTGCGTGAGTCATGCGTCAAGCTCTCGCGGTGTCCTCCCTGCCGGGTTACGCCACGCCTCACGCCATGCCACGCCACTCCCTGCCACGCCTTCTCCTGGTGCTAAGGGTGTGGCTGGCACTATTCCCCTCCTCCGAACACCCCCCTTCTCTCCCCCCGACATGCCAGAAGCCTCCTTGAGCACGTCAACACTACAGACCAACGAGTGACGAAGTTTATTATCATGTCACTCGTACCGCAGAGAGAGAGAGAGAGAGAGAGAGAGAGAGAGAGAGAGAGAGAGAGAGAGAGAGCAGCAACATAACGACAAAACAACAGACATCAAAGAGTCCGGGCAGCGTGTTAACTCCTCATTAGCGTGATTGAAGTGAAGGACGAGTGTGACTAAATACATCGTAAATACCCCCCCCCCCACACACACACACCTGATCCCTTTCCCTTCCTTTAGTTTCCCTTTTCCCCTTCTCCTCCCTTTACCAAGTCCAACTCTCGCTTCCCCTTTCCTTCCCTCTCCCTTTATTATCCTTAACCTACACTGCCTTGCCTTCCTCCCCCCCAGAAGTTTTATATGTTATTTTTTCCCCTGATGGTGTTTTTCATCCCTCACCGTGTACCATTTGCTGCTTATTCTGTTGGGTGGCACAGCTGAGGAGGCGGGAGGTGGGGGGAGAGGGGAAGGGTTTGTTTGACGCCCTGGATTATTTAACGATTCCGATCCTTTGTCGCCACATTGACCGGACTGGGTTCGATACCCTTGGCCTCGGTATGTTGAGCGCTACACTACTGCAGGGGGGTTATTGAACGCTGCATATAGAACTCCCTGACGTAACGAAAGGGTCTCTCTCTCTCTCTCTCTCTCTCTCTCTCTCTCTCTCTCTCTCTCTCTCTCTCTCTCTCTCTCTCTCTTCTACCTACCTCTATTTCTGTTCACATATGTAATTTAGCATTTTTACATCACGGCTTTAATAACATTCTTCGACAAAAGGGAAAGGTAATACATGCAAAATGTCATAAACTCTTAAATATTATATGCATTATGTGTCTTAATTACATCAAAGAGAAATTTAACATGTCGAAGTATCATCAAGTTCAACTGCACATACGTGTGGATTTTGCTGCCATTTGATACATGCAAAATAAAACTGTTGCGGAAAGAAAAACAACAACCCCGTCGCGTCCCGTTTCGTGTTGGTGCAGTGTTTAAACCTGTCCTTCGCTGCGCCAGGTGTTGCGTGTTGCCGGGCGGTGAGTGATGTTACCTGGCGGGGCACGCATACACCTAGGGGAGGGGTGGAGCGGGGGCGGTGGGGAGGCGAGGCGGCGTCCCTGACTGTCTGTTCTCTCTCTACGTGAAGGCCTAGTGCCGGGCTGCTTTCATAATGAGTGTCACTGCATGGGTTGGTCAATATATGTTTAGTCTCGGTTTGTCTTTGTTTCCCGTCACTCCCAGGTCGGCTATATGAAAGTGTCCTTCCTTCAGCAGCATGGGTAATGAGTGTTTTTTTTTTTTTTTCCGTAGAGGTGAGGCTATTTGCTTCTTATTTTTCCTGTCCCTTTCGTGACGGTAAATGATACCCCTGCCGTCCCTTGCATGACCTCACGTAACTCGTAAAAAGCAAGATAAAAGGTACCTCCAGCGCCGTACGTATTAAGAACCGAGGAATTATAAGGTGCAAAAAGACTGCCATGTGAAGAGAATAAAAACTGGATAAAAAAAAAAAAAAAAAAAACTATCCCTGCGCAAGGCTGAATAAGCTATAATACCAAAGCATTCTGTGATCCGTAATTTTGGGCTGATATCTAAACCATGCATTTGAACAAGCTTTAAAGTGTATGAGTGCCCACTAATCATCATGACGAAGGAAGACAGACAGATAATAATAGAAAAAAATATCAGTCACCAAACTTCACCGCAAACAAACACCTCGATAGATCTTTTTACCCTACGACGCGGTACAAATTTTGTCTATCGTGATAAACACTTGACTTGGTGGAAGATAGTTGAAGGCCATCAGCCCCTTACCGCCCTGACTCCCCTGGATGCCCCTCCCCCCCCTCTCTCTCTCTCTCTCTCTCTCTCTCTCTCTCTCTCTCTCTCTCTCTCGTCCCCTCCCCATGGCTACCTTCCCTTCCTCTCTCCTTCCCTCCCTCCCTTCCCCTTTCCGTCGCTTGTTGAATGAATGGGACTAAAAACGGATACGGGAGGGGGAAGAGTGAATGACTGTCCGTGTGTGTGTGTGTGTGTGTGGTTGGGTGAGTGTGGGTGGGTGCAGAATGTTACCAGAGAGAAGGGTACTGGGTGCTATCGAGTGTTGAAGGGTGGGGGAGGTGTGGGGTGAAGAGTGGGTGCTGGGGGTTGGGGGGTGGGGGGTCGCAGGGGGATCAATAAGAAGCAGGGTTAGCAGACCGAAGCCAGACGTTGCTAAGGCCAATCAACATCTTAATCTTCCAGCGACATTCCTTCTGCCTTCATCCTTCCTCTCTTCCCCTTTCCTTCGTAAGTTTTCATTGTGGCCCTTACCCTCCATACCCTCCATTTCCCGCCCTACAGAAGCCTCATTCTCCTTTCCTTCCCCCTATTATGTTTCCTTTTACATCATCTTTCCCCCTTCCCGTAATGTCCCGCGGTTCTTATTTCCCATTACCCTTCATTTCTTCCCTCAATCCCATTTCCTAATTTCTAAAGCAGCTCTCATCTCTCTTTTCCTCTTCCCCTTACAGTCCATTTGTCACGTTTCTCCTTTTCTCTTCCTTCCTTATGTTTTCCAGTAGCTCTTCCCGCCCCTTTATCACCCCCAGCTGTGCAATCTTCCTCCCTTTAGCCCTGCATCAGTCCCCCCTTTCCTATCTTCCCCTACCTTTTATTGCTCATAAGTCACCTTCTACCCTTCCCTTCCTTTTAAGGGGTTTGTCCGGTAGCGTTTTCCTTCCCTCCCCCTCCTCCCCCGTCGACCTACAGAAGCCCTATCTATCCCCGTTCTTTTCACTTTCCTACGGCCTTCTTCCACACTTTCTTTTCCTTCACCCTCTGAGTCATGCTGTGATTTTTTGACGTTCTGTCGCCTCACTCCCTGCCTTATTAATTTGTCAAGTGTGCTTCCATACCTTTCTGCTTTTCCCCTCTACCTCACTACATACCTCTTCTCACTCCAACACCTCCCCGCCGTGTCCTAAGCCTCCTTTCCCTTCCCTTTTCTTCCTGGCCACACAAAAGCTTTCCTCCCCCCTCCAGCGTCTCTAATAACCTCCTTTTCCACCCATCCATCTCGCCGGCGACGCCCCAGCCTCACTAAACTGATACATCGGTCATGTCCCAAAACTAGTTCAACATAAACTGTTTCCGTACAGTATATTTTTACGTATATACTCGTTATGCAGGTGATGTTCCAGTCCTTGTTAGCTGAGGCGCCGCAAAACACGGATCAATAGTAAAGCCTTGCAGACCCAAACGTCAGCGGCCCCGTCAGCCCTGCAGCCTGCCTCCCAAGCACGTGCCTCGCCGCGCCGGGCTGAGCGGTGGGTCTTCGCTCCTTGTAGCGCTATGGCCGGGTACGCTGTTGGTCCTAAATAAGGTGCCTTTCTTGCCAGGCAGTCGTTAGAAAAGTGAAAAGTGCCAAGTCCTCTGTTTACAGTGCAAGGGAGAAGTAGCATCGCTCATTATCCAGGATATCAATGTATCTGAAAGGCTTCAATTACTAATGGGGCAAAAAAAGTTAGGACTACGTAATTTCGTCCGATTACGTAAAAGTGTAATATAATGTGCTAATATGAGACTGCAGCTCTATCCAACAGTTTATCAGCTGCTTGAAAGAGCGACGCAGCCAGGCGCGTCCCCCGTGACTCCCACACACGAGCTGAAGGGGTCGGCGGGGGGTTGGGCATCCATGCACATGTGGCCCCGTGGTTATTAAAGTTAAATAACGTATGACTGTGGAAATGGCTCCATTAAAGCCTGAGATTAACTGAAGCTTATATAATTACTGAAACGAAGGTCTTAATACTGATGTAGCCAAGCTGGCCGCTCTCCTGTCACGTCAAGGGGCTGGGGGGGCGGCAACCCAACGCCGCAGTGAGTCACGCTGGCTGGCTCTGGAACGTTCGCTCCTGTTGGCGGTGCTCACGGTCCCGCGGGCCCCAAGCACCGTAGACCAGCAAACTTGGCACAATGTTCGGCAGGCTGAGGTACTGGTGGGGTGCTGAAACGCGTGCACACGAGCAAAGTAATACCGGGCAACGTCAACTCACCATTTTTGTGGCTGAGGAAAGCCTCACAGAGTGTGACGAGGGAACACGAGTGAGATTGCTGGCATTCCAGCCGCGCACGCCGCTTTATAAGCTCTGCTCCCCAGCACACCACGAAGAGGCGTGGCCTGCCCGCCTGCTGGAACGACCTGCGCACACGCCACGGCCAATAACCGCTGTCTTATTTCAAACTACCTCAACCAAACGGTCCACTCGGGAAACACGGTCGCGACACGCTATGCAGCCACAACCTGCAGTTATTGATCTGCCTTCGCTGGCTCACGGGCAATTCCTCGAGGCGTCAGCTTCCGGGAACTGTGATTTGTGTGCCTCAAGAACACACCCACCATGCAGACAGGCTGATAACGCCCTCCTGCTGGCAGGAAAACGGGAAGTGCCGAGATTACGTGAGGCGTGGCATGAGAACGGACCACGCCCAGCTCTGTAGGTGTGGTGGGGTCACTAGGGGTGTAAAGGCCGCGGCGGTTGAGGTGGAGGGGAGTGGCGGTCATGTAGATTGTAGAGGATGATAATGTGGAGGGTGGAAAAAGGGACTGATAGGCAGTATTACATATAAAAAAAAAAAGTTTTCACGGGTACCGGGAGATAGTTCACAATATAAATTAAAATTTATGCGGTGGCCCTTCACAACGAAGGAAATCATGAAAGTACCAACGAAAACTTCGTCATTATTTTGAAACAAGTTGCAATTGACACTGTGGGGGAAAACACAACTAACTGTCTTCAGAAACAAAACTACATATGCAGAAACACAGATATGGGAGTGCTATCAGCCAGAAACAAAAGCTACAAAAAACAATAAATATAAAAAAGCAGTAGACATTCATAAGTGCTGAGAATTAAGGAAGCGAAAATTTCAAATACTACTCGTGTCAAAACAGTGAAGAAATATACTATACTGGTAGAGGAAAAAAACAAATGGATGCCCGAAGAAAGCTAAACGCAAACTGACGTACAGCAACGACGAGTTAATGAGGGTTGAGATCTTAAAAAAATATCGCCCTGTCACCTTACAGTCAGTTACTCACAAATAATTCACAAAAATAATCACAAACAGAATTTCTTACATTAGATCTGACCAGCTCAGGGACCAAGCTGCCTTTCAAAGTGACCTCTCAACCATGCAGCGCTATTAAATGAGTACAGAAAACCTCTTTGTAAGGCTTTCATTAACTAGGAGAAGGCCTATGACTCCGTGGAGACTGTAAAGGTGGTAAGCGCAATTAGACTATGCAATTCGACAACAAGGTGTAGGAGTGACGCATGCGGTTCCACACAACGCGCACGGTGACAGCAGAGCGTGGCGGCGTCCTGCTCGTTGCCATGGAGACCGCCACGCTTCCACCATGAGCCATGTGGTAGGGACGTGACCGTTTCCTTATTGTCCTTCCCCTCCCAACCTCTCATAGCCCTTCCAGCCCCAGCCCCTGACACTAAAGCCTCCTCCAGACCGCCGTAACGACCGTCCATGGCAGTCTAAGGAGAAGGAATACCAACACGGAAGGAGAGAATAGGAGATTGATGAAGGCGGAACAGTGACAGAGATAAGGAGAGTGAGAAAAATGATAATAAAGGGAGAGGTAACAGCAATGCGGCGTGGAGAATAATGAGGGACATAGGGGAGGGGAAGATAACGAGGAAGGGATGAGGGATAATGAAAGAGGACGGAAGGAGACATAAAAGTAATGAGGATGGAATGAATAAAGGAATAAAGGAGGAAAGGAAAAAAAAGCTGCGAGGGAAGAGTGAAAAATGTTGAAGGAGAGAGGAAGGACAGTGGGGTAGAAATGAAGCATGATGAAGGGAGGAGGAGAGAAAGGAGGGACAGAGGGAGGAGGAATGAAAAATGGTGAAAGAAATGAAGGAAAGTCTGCAAGAGAATGAAAAGCTTAAACAAAAAGTTGGAGGATGGAAAGAAATAATACAATAAACAGGATGAGGAACAGTGAAAGATGAAGGAAGGAAGGAAAGATACTGACGGAGGAATATCGAAAAGGATAAAGAAAAAGATCATAGCGAAGGGGAAACAGGAAGGATCATAAAGAGGAAACATGTATAGAGGGAGGAACCATCGAAGAGAGAAAAAAAAGAGGCAGAAGAGAGGGGAAAAAAATGGAGAGAAGGAAATATTGAAGGAAATAAAATATGTTAGGGAAAGGACATGTGGAGGAAGAAGCATAAATAAAGAAGCAATACGGAGACGAAGAATATATGTGGTAGGGAGAATGTGGAAAGAAAGAAATCGATGGGTTGAAACATGATGAGGAAGGGAAATGAGGGAAAGAAGCACAGAGAAGAAGAATAGAGAAAGGATAACTGAATGAGGGAAAAAAAATAAAAAAATAAAAACTTCATTGTGGGGGAGGTGGTAGGTCAATTAAGGAGATAAGGGAAATAAGAAAGAAATTGAAGGGTGATCAGTGTGGACGGTAAACAACACCATAAGGGCAAGGAACACCATAGCCATAAAAGCAAGCATATAGAAGTTAGGAAGAATACTGTATCTAGTAAAATTATTAGACGAAAGAGGAATGAAATGCAAAATGGAGGGAAAGTGAGGGAAAAGGTGGAGCTTGTGAGGGAGAGAGGAACAAATATGATAGGAGTGAGTTTTGTGTGGGAGAGAAAAAAAGAAAGGAAGGCTGTGAGATGTGAATACTAAGTGGAAGGAAGAGGAAAATGAAAATAGGAAGAGAGGAAATACTGAGGGATATGAGGAAGTGAATAAGTGGGTGAAAAAAAAAACAATAGAAGGAAAAAGTAAGCATTGTAGGATAGAGTAAGATTTTTATGGGCGGAAAAAAAAAATAGAGTAATAATGAGGAATATGAAAAAGAATGAGTTAGTAGGTGAGAAAAAATAGCAGAAAAGGATAAATAGTGTAGGATAAGAAGCAAGACTAAGACGAGCACTCATGCCTTTCCTTCATACACTGGCGACATGCATGAGTCTCCTCCCATGAGCCTGCATGTCGTGATAACCTTGCCTAAAAATATCGCCGAATTCTTCAAAGTGGGAAAATTACAAAAAGAAAATTACGAGGAACATTAACTGGCCCTACACACACACACACACACACACACACACACACACACAGGAAGAGGGTGGAGCGGAGGGGGGGGGGGGCGGGCAGGGTCACGCCTTACCTGACTTCTATGCGTCATGCGGCAACACACACACACACACACACACACACACACACACACACACACACACACACACACACACACAGGTAGATAGACAGAGATACGTAGATAGAGAAACACCTCACGACCCAAACCCGTCCACCTCCACCCTGACATAACACCCCGACACGCTACACGCCAAGGCCTCGCTACACCTTCGCCTACCTGTGTGTGTGTGCCGTGCCCGTGTCAGGTAAGCCCACCGTGACTCGTGACGCCCACCTGTATGACCTTCACTTCACGCCGTATTCTCAAGCTTCCCGAAATACATTTGGGCAAGAGGTTTACTCGATTTTTCATTTCCTCTTACATGGGATTAGATTATGAATTATGAGGGAAGATTTCTTATGTAATGTTATGTGTATGAGGCGGCTGACAAAGGCGAGTATGAGGTAGAAATGTTCCCGAAGAGGTAGTGTTGCGTTATCTATTTTTTATCATACCCGAACCCTAAGTGAGTATTTGGAGGATTCAAGGAAGGGGGAAGGCATGAGTTAGTATGGGAAGTCAAGAATCATTTAGATATATGCGGGTTTTTTTTTAGTGTGTGTGTGTGTGTGTGTGTGTGTGTGTGTGTGTGTGTGTGTGTGTGTGTGTGTGTCAAAAAACATCATATTATAGGAAATTCAAGTTTAAATCCTGTAATGAGATAAACACACACACAGTCAGCAATAAGACTCGTGTTCCACCCTACCACCACCACCGCTATCCCCACCACTACCACCACCACCACCACCCAGCCTGCCCAGTCACCTCGTCGCCATGGAGGCCTGGATCTTCTTAAGTCCTTGTTGCAGTCAAGTGAGGGGAACAACCTTGTGGCCCTGCTCTGAGGTGCGAACGAGGAGGAGGAACACCTTAAAGGGAAGTCAGGACACCCACTAGAAAGCTTATCATTGTAGTCACTTCGAGGGACAGAATGAGGGGGAGGGATATTTGGGAGAAAGGCCGATGAGAGGAAGGAAACACTGTAAAAAAAATCTGTTGTTTTTACAGTACTTTTCCCGTAAACACCAACAGGAAATAACTGTAACCGAGAATACAGATCCGACTGTTATATGTGACATGCATTTTGCATGCGATGGCTTGATTTTCCTCCAGTCCCATTACTAATCCTTCCCCTATCCACCAGTCCTATTACCAATCCTTAGCCTATCCACCAGTCCCATTAATAATCCTTCCCCTATCCACTAGTCCCATTAACAATTCTTCCCCTCTCCACCAGTCCCTTTATCAACCCTTCCCCTATCCACCAGTCCCATTACCAACCCTTCCCCTATCCACCAGTCCCATTACCAAACCTTCCCCTATTCACCAGCTACATTACCAGCCCTTACCCTATCCACCAGTGTCATTACCAATCCTTCCCCTATCCTCTAGTCCGATTACCAATTCTTCCCCTCTTCACCAGTCCCATTACGAATCCTTCCCCTATCCACCAGTCCCATTACCAATCTTTCCCCTATCCATCATTCCCATTACCAACCCTTTCCCTATCCACCAGTCCCATTACCAACCCTTCCCCTATCCACCAGTCCCATTACTAATCCTTCCCCTATCCACCAGTCCCATTACCAACCCTTCCCCTATCCACTAGTCCCATTACTAATCCTTCCCCTATCCACCAGTCCCATTATCAACCCTTCACCTATCCACCAATCCCATTACCAATCCTTCCCCTATCCACCAGTCCCATTACCAACACTTCCCTTATCCACCAGTCCCATTACCAACCCTTCACCTATCCACCACTCACATTACCAATCCTTCCCCTATCCACCAGTCCCATTACCAACGCTTCCAATATCCACCAGTCCCATTACTAATCCTTCCCCTATCCACCAGTCCCATTACTAACCCTTCCCCTATCCACCAGTCCCATTATCAACCCTTCCCCTATCCACCAGTCCCATTACTAATCCTTCCCCTATCCACCAGTCCCATTACCAACCCTTCCCCTATCCACCAGTCCCATTACGAATCCTTGCCCTATCCACCAGTCCCATTACCAATCCTTCCCCTATCCACCAGTCCCATTACTAACCCTTCCCCTATCCACCAGTCCCATTACTAATTCTTCCCCTATCCACCAGTCCCATTACCAATCTTTCCCGTCTCCACCAGTCCCATTACCAATCCTTCCCCTATCCACCACTCCCATTACCCACCCTTCCCCTATCCACCAGTCCCATTACCAACCCTTCCCCTATCCACAAGTCCCAATACTAATCCTTCCCCTACCAACCAGTCCCATTACCAACCCTTCCCCTATCCACCAGTCCCATTACTAAACCTTCCCCTCTCCCCCAGTCCCATTACCAATTCTTTCCGAATCCACCAGTCCCAATACCAACCCTTCCCCGATCCACCAGTCCCTATACCAACCCTTCTCCTATCCACCAGTCCCATTACCAATCCTTCCTCTATCCACCACTCTCATTACCAACCCTTCCACTATCCACCAGTCCCATTACCAACACTTCCCCTATCCACCAGTTCTATTAATAATCCTTCCCCTATCCACCAGTCCCATTACCAACCCTTACCCTATCCACCAGTCCCATTACCAATCATTCCTCAATCCACCAGTCCCAATACCAACCCTTCCCCGATCCACCAGTCCCTATACAAACCCTTCCCCTATCCATCAGTCCATATTACCAACCTTTCCCCTATCAACCAGTCCCATTACCAATCCTTCCCCTATCCACCAGTCCCAATACCAATCCTTCCCCTCTCCACCAGTCCCATTACCAACCCTTCCCCTCTCCAGCAGTCCCAATACCATTCCTTCCCCTATCCACCTGTCCCATTACCAACCCTTCCCCTATCCACCAGTCCCATTACCAACCTTTCCCCTATCCACCAGTCCCATTACAAATCCTTCCCCTATCCACCAGTCCCATTACTAATCCTTCCCCTTTCCACCAGTCCCATTACCAACCCTTCCCTTATCCACCAGTCCCATTACTAATCCTTCCCCTATCCACCAGTCCCATTACCAACCCTTCCCCTATCCACCAGTCCCTTTACTAATCTTTCCCCTATCCACCATTCCCATTACCAACCCTTCCCCTATCCACCAGTCCCATTACCAACTCTTCGCCTATCCACTGGTTCCATTACCAATCCTTCCACTATCCACCAGTCCCATTACCGACCCTTCGCCTATCCACTAGTCCCATTACCAACCGTTCCCCTATCCACCAGTCCCATTACCAACCCTTCCCCTATCCACCAGTCCCATTACCAACCCTTCCCCTATCCACCAGTCCCATTACCAATACTTCCCCTATCCACCAGTCCCATTACCAATCCGTCCCCTCTCCACCAGTCCCATTACTAATCCTTCCCCTATCCACCAGTCCCATTATCAACCCTCCCCTTATCCACCCTCCCCTATCCACCAGTCCCATTACCAACCCTTCCCCTATCCACCAGTCCCATTACTAATCCTTCCCCTACCCACCAGTCCCATTACCAACCCTTCCCCTATCCACCAGTCCCATTACTAAACCTTCCCCTATCCACCAGTCCCATTACCAATCCTTCCCCTCTCCCCCAGTCCCATTATCAATTCTTCCCCTATCCACCAGTCCCATTACTAATCCTTCCCTTATCCACCAGTCCCATTAAAAATCATTCCCCTCTCCACCAGTCCCATTACCAACCATTCCCCTATCCACCAGTCCCATCACCAATCCTTCCCCTATCCACCAATCCCATTACCAACCTTTCCCTTATCCACCAATCCCATTTATAATCCTTCCCCTATCCACCAGTCCCATTACCATCAATTCCCCTATCCACAGTCCCATTGCAAATCCTTCCCCTATCCATTAGTCCCACAACCAATCTTTCCCCTATCCACCAGCCCCATTACCAACCCTTCCCCTATCCACCAGTCCCATTATCAACCCTTCCCCTATCCACCAGTCCCATTACTAATCCTTCCCCTACCCACCAGTCCCATTTCCAATCCCTCCCCTCTCCACCAGTCCCATTACTAATCCTTCCCATATCCACCAGTCCCATTACCAACCCTTCCCCTATCTACCAGTCCCATTACCAATCCTTCCCCTATCCACCAGTCCCATTATCAACCCGTCTCCTATCCACCAGTCCCATTAGTAATCCTTCCCCTATCCACCAGTCCCATTAGTAATCCTTCCCCTATCCACCAGTCCCACTACCAACACTTCCTCTATCCACCAGTCCCATTACTAATGCTTTCCCTATCCACCAGTCCCATTACCAACACTTCCCCTATCCACCAGTGCCATTACTAATCGTTCCTCTCTCCACCAGTTCCATTACCAATCTTTTCCATATCCACCACTCCCATTACCAACCCTTCCCCTATCCACCAGTCCCATTACCAACCCTTCCCCTATACACCAGTCCCATTACTTATCCTTCCCCTATCCACCAGTCCCATTACCAAACCTTCCCCTATCCACCAGTCCCATCACTAATCATTTCCCTATCCACCAGTCCCATTACCAAACCTTCCCCTCTCTACCAGTCCCATTACCAATCCTCCTATCCACCAGTCCCATTTCCAATCCTTCCCCTATCCACCAGTCCCATTACCAATCCTTCCCTTCTCCACCAGTCCCATTACCAACCCTTCCCCTATCCACAAGTCCCATTACCAATCCTTCCTCTTTCCACCAGACCCATTACCAACGCTTCCCCTATCCACCAGTCCCATTACTAATCCTTCCCCTATCCACCAGTCCCATTACCAACTCTTATCCTATCCACCAGTCCCATTACCAATCCTTCCCCTATCTACCAGTCCCATTACCAACCCTTCCCCTATCCACCAGTCCCATTACCAACCTTTCCTCTGTCCACCAGTCCCATTACGAATCCTTCCCCTATCCACCAGTCCCATTACCAACCCTTCCCCTATCCACCAGTTCCATTACTAATCCTTCCCCTATCCACCAGTCCCATTATCAATCCTTTCCCTATCCACCAGTCCCATTACCAACCCTTCCCCTATCCACCAGTCCCATTACCAACACTTCCCCTATCCACCAGTTCCATTACTAATCCTTCCCCTATCCACCAGTCCCATTACCAACCCTTCCCCTATCCACCAGTCCCATTACTAATCCTTTCCTTATCCACCAGTCCCATTACCAATCATTCCCCAATCCACCAGTCCCAACACCAACCCTTCCCCTATCCACCAGTCCCATTACGAACCCTTCCACTATCCACCAGTCCCATTACCAACCCTTCCCCAATCCACCAGTCCCATTACCAACCCTTCCTCTATACACCAGTCCCATTACTAATCCTTCCCCTATCCACCAGTCCCATTACCAATCCTTCCCATATCCACCAGTCCCATTACCAACCCTTCCCCTATCCACCAGTCCCATTACCAACCCTTCCCCTATCCACCAGTCCCATTAATAATCTTTCCCCTATCCACCAGTCCCATTACCAATCCTTCCCCTTTCCACCAGTCCCATTACTAACCCTTCCCCTATCCACCAGTCCCATTACCAATCCTTCCCCAAGGAGGGGTGACCGAGGTCAGAGGGGACACTGCGAAAAAAATATTAGATAAAAGACATGACGGAGGGGAACGAGGGATTTACAGTAGATGCAGAACACTTTGAGGGAATTGACAGGAAGGAAAACTGTAAAAGGGAGACTGAAAAAATTATGATATGGATGCCGAAACCTTGACAAAAAGAAAACGCATGTGAACCCCACAGCGAAGGGGATACAAAAATACTGAAAACTAAATAAAAAATAAATAAATAAAATAAAACAATTTAAAACAATAATTAAACTCGAATCATACCGCATAGTATAATACAGGTTATCTAACTGTTAATATATAGCTAAGAGAAAAGAAGAACATAGCTTATTACCTCATAACTTTCCTTGCTTTCCCACAACTGGTATTCTTTCACGAAATGCAATCTCGAGAAGATGAACGATTGAGTTTTCTTTAGCTTTGTGGAGAGGTAAAATAAATGAGGTCAGGGTGAGTGTTGTGAATGACAGTGAAGTGAAAGCCGACGAAGGTGCAAGGTGAATAAACGTGGGGAAGAGGAAGAAAATTTAGAGGTGGAAAGTGAGGCGGAGGAGGAAAAAAAGTGAAGAAAAAGAAGAAAAGGGGATGGAAGGTGAGGTGAGAGGGGATAAAAAGTGAAGAAAAAAGAAAGAGGGATGAAAGGCAAGGTGAAGGAAGAATAAAGAGAGAGAGAGAGAGAGAGAGAGAGAGAGAGAGAGAGAGAGAGAGAGAGAGAGAGAGAGAGAGAGAGAGAGAGAGAGAGAGAGAGAGAGAAAGGGGGGATTGGAGGGGCATGAAGGGAGAGCATGAGGGTGAATTTTGGAGGGAGGGGGATTGATGGGGGTGGTGGAGGGGGAGGGGTGGAGGAAATCGAACGAGGGGTAATCATGTCGTTATTGACCTCTATAGTACGCTTTCCTCCCTTCTTTCCTCCCCCTCCCCTTCCCCTTCCCTTTTGATAATCCCCTCCCCCGTTTTACATCCGGCAATCCCTTCTCCCTGACGCTTTCTCCCCTAAATCCAAACCTAATCGACGTGCAATCATACATACATACAGACAGACAGACAGACATAGGAGCACAAGCAACCATTCCCGTCTAATCAACCTAAAACAAGTACACCCGAAAAAAGTTAGACACTGCATTGCCGTGAGTCATCAGGAACACACACACACACACACACACACACACACACACACACACACACACACCATACCGATAACCACCGTTTCCCTTTCTTGGATGTGTGTAATACAATAATAATAATAATAATAATAATAATAATAATAATAATAATAATAATAATAATAATAATAATATAACAGGTTTATCAAGTTCTGGCGGCCGTTAGACTGAAAATATACAGATAGTAAATCCAAATATCTTGTCTTTCCTACTCGCATTCGAATCGCAATATAAAAAAAAACAATAGAAATGACACACAAGGAATACGAAAGGAAATAATCTGTTGACCCCCCCCCCAAAAAAAAAAAATCTCGATACGAAAGAAAAAAAAAGAAAAAAAAAAGCAAACTGTTTTTTTACAATTCTGAAGCCAATAATTACTTGGAAACCAGCCACACAATAATTATCACCTTAATAGCCTGTTTGGTAATTAAGACGCAGGGGCCGCCATGAGCAAGGGCCATTTATCCCTGCCCTAACGAAACCATGGAAATTTCTTCGAGAAGAGGTTGTTAATTCCTATTCATCTAATTTATTCAAAAGTAGGGTTAATTCTTTTCTTCTAAAACACCCCCTCTCATTTCCATAGCTATGCTGGGCCCTCCTTAGAGACACAATCACGTTTGGGGTTATAGTCATTTTGACTCTTCTTTGGGGCTCCCTTATATTTCTGATAATAATAATAATAAATTTACTGGTCATTACTACTGTTATCGCCGATCGGAGCCGATCGGATAAGTGAAGAGGTAAAAGGAAGGAATGCGTAAGTTTAGGTAGTGAGGTAGTGAAGATGGTAGTTCGCCAGAAGGAGAGGAGTAAATAAGATAAAGAGGAAAAGAGTATGAAGGTTGTGGCGCTCATGGTGTAGGGACGCCTGTGCTCCGTTGATATCCGTGTACTATCGCAAAGGCCATTTATCGTTGGGAATGTTATGACATTACGGTCAGAGAAGTCATCAAATCCATTAACACTCGATGAAAGCGCCCTTGTTCAGTGTCCTGAGTGAAACGGCATACAGGAGAGAATATGGTCTCAAGGAGAGGAGGGAGGGGAAGATTGCTAAAGGTTTGACGACGGGAAAACGTGTCCTCTCGTCTTCGCTGTCTGCCCCTGCAAGAGAACTCCACCTGAAGGAGGGACACGAGGAACAGAACGACGGAGACGTTTCAGTAGGCCCCGAATACGTAAGTTCATTCGCCTGCCTATATACCCAACTATATACTGTATTGTTGCCTTCGTTGTCTTCATACAATGTTAGACGTTAGAGGTTAAGTGCCATACAATGTAAGACCCTAAATGAATGTTAACGTTAGTAAATGTAAAGTGAAGTGCTTACCTGCCCGTTGTGGTGCTCAGAGACACGGACGTTTTGAGTTTTATGTTTGTGATCCTGAAGGTAAATGTTACTGTTGACAGGTTTGACCAGGGCCGAGGGGTTTGACCACAATATATGGTGCGTCTACGAGAAGGGTCGTTTCATTGTCCTACCGCCTACACAACGGCTGTTACACTACGTACGAATAATTAGAGCGATTTTCTCTTTTATGATCATTTCGTAAAATACTTTGATAACCCGTATCGATAATAGTTCTATTTTTACGTATTAGAATATTATTATTTTTTTACAGCAGAGGAGTCAGTTCAAGGGCATAAAAAAAGGAAACAAATGTTATAAAAAAAGGGCCGATACTCACTGGTCCTAAAAAGAGTTAGAGGAGTGGCCGAGAGATAGGTCAATTTCGGGGGGAGAGGTGTCCTCATACCCTCCTCTTGAAAGAGTTCAGGTCGTAGGCAGGAGGAAATACAGATGAAGGAAGATTGTTTCAGAGTTTACCAGCGTGAGGGATGAAAGAGTGAAGATGCTGGTTAACTCTTGCGTAAGGAATTTGGACAATAAAGGAATGAGCTTGAGTAGAAAGTCGTGTGTGGCGAGGCCGCGGGCGGGGGGGCGGGGGGGGGGGGGGGGGGGCGGCATGCAGTTAGCAAGTTCGGAAGAGCAGTCAGCATGAAAATATCGATAGAAGACAGAAAGAGAGGCAACATGGCGGCGAAATTTAAGAGGTAGAAGACTATTAGTAAGAGGAGGAGAGCTGATGAGACGAAGAGCCTTAGACTCCACTCTGTCAAAGAGAGTTGTGTGAGTGGAGCCCCCAACACGTGAGATGCATACTCCATACGATCGAATGGATATGATAAGGATTTTTTTTTTTATTTGATAAGGCCTATAATTTTTTTTTACGCGCAAATATAAAAGCGCGTATTGAAACCTCTTTAATACCTAATAAGCTAATGTAATTGAATCTCGATAATAGGAATCAACATTATTTTCTTAATACCTGACACTTGATTAACTGACCAGAGAACGAAAATCATTTTCGTTTTTATTTCTAGCAGATTGGTTATTGATCTTTACATTAACATAGAAGAACATAAGAACATAGGGAAACTGAAAGAGGCCGAGTGGCCTACACAGGGCAGCTCCAGAATCTCCCCCACTACTCACGATGGGTGAGGTGTAGTTTCAGGGGTTACAGGTAGAGGCTTGATCCTCGTTTACCTTCGGTACGGGCGTACGCTCCAGTACCCTGTCTCCTTACTGCACCCACACCTCACTGCCACCTGTCATCCTCGTCCATGTAGTTATCCAGTCTACTCTTAAAACAAGCTATCGTCCCTGCACTAACTATGTGATTGCTGAGTCTATTCCATTCCCCCACCACCCTATTACTAAACCAATGCTTGCCTATATCTCTCCTAAATCTATACTTTTCTAATTTAAATCCATTACTGCGTGTTCTATCCTACTGACTAATTCTCAGTACTTTACTTATATCGCCTTTGTTGTAACCCTTGACCCATTTGAATACTTCTATCAGATCTCCCCGCACTCTTCGTCTTTCTAGTGAATGTAAGTTTAGATGTTTCAGCCTATTTTGATATGGGAGGTTCCTCAGCCCCTGAATCATCTTGGTCATCCTCCTCTGAACTGATTCTAGCAAGTTGATGTCCATTCTGTAGTGTGGGCACCAAAACTGGACAGCATAATCTAAGTGTGGCCTAACTAACGCTAAACAGAGTCTGAGGATGACCTCTGCACTCCTGTTGGTTACCGTCCTGTCAATAAAGCCTAATACCCTGTTAGCCCTATTCCTTGTACTAATACATTGCTTCCATAGTTTTAGGTCAGAGTTCATTAACACTCCCAAATCCCTTTCACACTCTGATCTGCCTATCGCTGTGGAGTCTAAACTATACCCGTGTAATGGGTTCCGTGTTCCTACACTAAGTACGCTACACTTGGTGATGTTAAAATTCATCTGCCATTTTTCTGACCAAGCTGACAGTTTGTTGAGATCCTCCTGCAGTGGTGTAGCATCCTCCCCTGTCCTAATAGTGCGTCCTATTTTGGTGTCATCTGCATATTTACCTATGTCACTGGTTATCCCATTGTCTATGTCACTGATGTAGATAATGAATAAAAGCGGGCCTAAAACTGAACCTTGAGGAACCCCACTGGTAACATTACCCCATTCGGATTTTTTACCGTTAATGGTAACCCTCTGTTTCCTGTCGCTAATCCACGCCTTAATCCAATCAAATACCTTCCCTCTTATCCCATGAGCCCTGACTTTATTCAACAGTCTCTGGTGAGGAACTTTATCGAAGGCCTTACTAAAATCAAGATAAACTACATCGTAGCTCTCATCAGTGTCAGCTGCCTCGTATACTCTATTGTAAAAGGATATAAGATTAGTGAGGCACGACTTTCCTTTAGTAAACCCATGCTGTGAGTCGTGAATTAAATTATGTCTGTCAATATGGTCCCTAATACTACATCTATTATTGACTCAATCATTTTACCTATAACTGACCTCAAACTAATCGGCCTATAGTTTTCCACAGAAGATTTGTCACCCTTCTTAAATATTGGAATAACGTGTGCCTGCCTCCATGAAACAGGCACCACCCCTGTGTCTAGCGACTTCCTAAATACTTCTGTTAACTGCCCACTGATTTCAGATTCACATTCCTTTATTACCCTGGGGAAAAGTTCATCTGGCCCTTGCGCCTTGGTGACTTTAAGTCTTTCTATCCGTCTAATCACGAGCTCCCTACTCATGTTGATGTCGGTTAATCCTTCTACCTCTTCTCCCCTGTAGATCTGTTCTCCCTGAGGTATATCATCTAATCTTTCTTTGGTAAATACAGTTAAGAAATATCTATTTAACGCCTCGCTCATTTCCTCATCTCTATCAATCAGTGTTTCTCCTGACTTAAGCGGCCCTATCTTATCCCTAACCTTGGTCTTATAAAGCTGAAAGAAGCCCTTTGGATTGGTCTTTGCTTCCCTGGCAATTCTAATCTCATAATTACGTTTTGCCATACGCGTGTTCTTTTTTACTGTTCTAGCTAAATCGTTGTAACTATCCCTTAGGTGAGTTTCCCCCCTTTTGATTCTAACATATAGTCCTCTTTTCCTTCCTATTTCAGTTTTTAGCCTTTCTGTCATCCATCGCGGGTAATTACCTGTTGACCTGACTTCCCTGTGAGGTATAAACTGTTTCTGTCCTAGTTTAATCTCCCTGACCAGACTATTGTACTCACCCTCCAAGCTACTGACCTGACTAGTGACCTCACCAGAGATTAACGCCCCTCCCTGCTCTGGGTCCTGACCTACTTCTGATCTCACTCCCCTAAGCCTCTGCAGCTGTTTTCTTAACCCCTCGTAGTTCGCCTTCCTGAAGTCAGGTATTAATGTGTTGTTACTGCTGACTCTATCCTCCCATTTGATATTAAATCTAATTTCCTTATGATCACTGTTACCTAATGAATCCCCAACCTCAATGTTGCTTATTATGTCCTCTCTATTAGTTAACAACAAATCCAAAATATTTTCTTCCCTCGTTGGTGTTCTAATTAACTGCTTAAGGAAACTATCCTGTATCACATCGAAACAAATCCTGTGCCTCTTGGTCTCCGGATAAAGTATCCCACTCTATGTTCCTATAATTGAAATCCCCAATTACACACACATTCCTATATCTTGACGCCTTAATAACTTCTTGTAAAAGGGGTTGGCTACTGTCCCTGGTAATGTTGGGCGGTTTGTAAAGTACTCCGATGACAAGCTTCTCCTTCCTACCTATTGTTTCTACCCAGAGGTATTCTGTATTGCTATCTTCCTTGACTGAGTTGTTAATGACACACTTAAGATTGTCCCTGACGAAGAGTGCGACCCCACCCCCCTTCCTGCCTATTCGATCTTGGTGGAATAACTTATACCCTTCAATCTCTAATTCTGGGAGAAAGTGTCCGTCTGCAGTGTTTATCCATGACTCTGTGATCGCTATTATTTCAAATTTCTCTACGCACGCCTTTCCCTTCAATAAATCTATCTGATTCCTAATACTTCTACTGTTTGTATAGTACACATTTAGACCTACCCCTTGCTTTACCCTGCAGCTGCTATTATTATTACTACATTTAGTGCTCCCACTTGGTATTGCCATCTTAGGCCCCTTCTTACTTACCCTAAAAAACCCTGCAGGGCCCCCAATCCACGTTCAAGGGCATCAGACAAGATCTGTACCCCCTCCCATGAAAGGTGAACCCCGTCCCCCTGGTATAGGTGGTTCTTGCCAAAGAAACGGTCCCAGGTGTCGACAAAAAAAAAACTCGCAGGTGTCGACACTAATGGAGGGTTAAATAGCACCAATAATTACGTCACACACACACACACACACACACACACACACACACACACACACACACACACACACACACTTAACCGCTCCGGTAGCTCAATCGGTTAGAGCGCCGCGCTGCAAGGCTTCACGGCCAAACAGTCGGCGGTTAGAGCCCCGCTCAAGCCGGATTCTTTCCGTGGAATAGGAGTGGTTACTCCTTGAGCAAGGGGGATGGGGTGTGTGGTGTGTGAGGTCCTGGCAGTATCCAGAGATCGACAAAATGAGCACTTCCTGAGGTCGTGAGGGTACCTGCTGGCGAAAGCGAATCCAACTCGTCATCAGACCGTGGTGAATTACACACACACACACACACACACACACACACACACAGCGAATCGATAATCTGAGGCGTTGCTATTTTTAGAACCATTGTCGGTTCCTCTTTCTCGTTCTGGAAGTGACACTCACCTCATTTTTTTTTTCTAACACTGCAGCTCATGTTCTTTCCCTACTCTCATAATTAAGGAATCAATCACTGGGAAACACAACTATTCTCTCATTTGATCAGCAGGAGACCTGTGAGCGAATTTGATTTTCTACAAAGATACTAGTTTTAACATGATATTTAGATATGATGTTACTTTACTTGAATCTATTAGAGCGAGGGAGACAGCTCAAGGGCAATAAAACAAACAAACACACAAAAAAGCAACAAAAAAAAGCCCGTCAAAACAAAAAAAGCCCGACAATTATGCAAGTTACAAGCAAACACAATATCCTAAATGAATCGCTGTTATTCATAAAGTTACGGATTAATATGGTATTTCAAGCGACATTTATATAATTCTTATTTACACATTATCAAGACATCGAGAGAAACAGAAACCGACAAACAAGAACGGCCCAGCCACAGTTACGTTTTATCCTATTTTTCTTATCTATTATTTTCCACGCGTCGATATGGCAACAACAACAAAAAAAAGAGAGGGGAGGTAGCGTGAGTTCAGTTTTTAGTAATTTTTTTTCAGTCCCGTAATGACGACGCGTGCTAATCTTCATGCGCTGCTCTCCCTAGTTCTTTCCCCTCTCCCTCCCTCGCGACCGTTCGGCAGGAGCCAGGGAAAGGACGGGGGCGTTATGGAGGGAGGGAAGCATGGGGCGTGACGAGCATTGGCCAGTGTCACGCGCGGCGCCCTTGACTGTGACTCATAGCAAAACCCACCATTACGAGACTGGCCGGTAGCTTGGGGGTCACGGCATGGGAGAAGGGCGGGGGACAGGTTACGAACTAGGTCTGCAGTGTGTCAGGTTGCTACGTGCGGGTAAGGGTAGACGGAGGCATGATAGGATAAGGATGCAGGGGTTGTGGGGTTGCTAATAAGTTATGGGATTGTATAAAAGAAGGGAGACAGGGACGAGACTTCAGGATGGGAAAATGGGGAAGCGTGTGAATGGGAGAGAAGGGGTCAGAAGGGAGATGTCAGAAAGAGAAACATGAAGGGTGGGAGAAATAAACATGTGGAATGACGGGGAGGGGAAACATGAGAGAGAGGAGGGATAGGACGTAATAGGAGGATGGAGGCACACAGGAGAAGACAGAAAAGAGGAAAGGAAAGGAAAAATGAGAGAGAGGGAGAGATGCAGGAAAATAGATAGATAGGAGACATTGGAGACATACATACGTGAGGAGAAATGAAAGAGGAAAGGAAAGGAAATATGTAGGAGGGAAAGGGAAGCAGGAAAGTAAGAGATAGGGGACAGATGGGAAGGGGACAGGGGAGAGGAGTTAAGGGGATGCGGAAAAAGGTGTACAGTGACAACGAACACCTGGATCAATATTACCTGAGCGAGGGTTGGTTTCCTTCCGCCCTATAGCCCTGCCGTGTCCTGTCCCACCCATACACCAACCTTGTTACCCGTAATCACGTGTGCTCATATCCCTTCCTAAAGCCAACACCTGCAGACAGCTTAATTAAAAACGTACCCAAACTGACTTAACTACACTGCTGTCTTAGATCACTATATTATCCAAGTAGCGTCACCTATCTTTTCTTAATAGTGGTGATGGTGGTGGTGGTGGTGATGGGTAAATTGAGGTGGTGGTGGTGGTGGTAATGTTGGTAGTGATAAGAGAATGTGGTGGTGGTGAAAGCGGTGGTGTTTGTGACTGACATGGTTGATTTGGCGGTGGTGGAGAGTGGTGGCGGTGATGGATGTGGTGGTCTTTACAGAGTGGTTATTGTGTAATGGTGGTGGTGGTGGTGGTGATGGTGGTAGTAGTTATGATAGAGGATGTTAATAGTGGTGATGATGATGATGATGATGATGATGATGGTGGTGGTTAGACCTATATAAGAGGATGCCAGATATTTATAGCATAGGTGATGGTAATAATTTTGATAGAGGTGGTGGTGGTGGTGGTGGTGGTGCTGTTGTTGTTGTTGTTATTGGTGGTGGTGGTTACGTAACATAAGCCCCAGTTTTATTTCCCTAATTAAGTCTTCGCCACGTGCCTCATTAGTGTACCTGCAGGCTGTCTATTTGCTACCTGTCAGTTCACCTCGTGGCCTTGTGTTGCGTGAAAGAGGGGGAGAAGGCGGGGACGGGGAGCGAGGAGAGCTGTTCCCATGTGACAGAAGGGAAAGGGTATATGTATAAAAAATAAGTTCTTTCCCTTAAATCAGCAAAGTGGAAAGAGCAATGGAAAAAGGGGGACCTGAGGGAAAGCTTCTCAAGTTACCAACAGTCCAATCGTCAACTTTTTGTCAGTGAAATGGAAAAAGGTAAAGTAAAGGTAAAGGTGGGGGCATACACTGTAGCAGCGCGTGGCCTCGGTGCTCATCTCCGTCGCATTGGCCCTTGAGCTTGTGGTGGGAGGGAGCCCATTAATCAGGGACACAGGGCCAGTGTAGCATCCGGGTTACCAGTTTACCTTCCCCAGGTTTCCCCAGGTACCCATTTATCGACCTGGGCCCGGATTCATCAATCTTACCAACCATGCCTCCGGTATCTCTCACATTTACCGGAGCGCTACCAGATCTCCGGCATCTTTCAAACACGGCATTCATCAACGGTATGGTAACGCTCCGGTAACTCGCACCCTAGCAACGATTGGTTGGGCTGGATAGCCAATCACGTGCGACCTTTGATACTGTATTTCAGCTTTCACGTGTCGTTTGTTTACTAATACACAGACTTCAAAATCAAGTCATGTGTATTGTACAGGCGTAAATACTGCCTTAAAACAAATAATTAGCGTGGTGATCCCTCAATTAGATGCGTTTTTTTACGAATGAATGCACGTTACTTGTATATTTATTCTTGAAATAAAAATATACTCGCTTATGTAGCCTAGCTATATTCTGAACATTTTTGTATGTTACCTTCATAGTTTTCCGTCGCCAACGCCAGCTGCGTGCCTCGCTATCACAAGATTGGGTATTATTCTAACCCCTCGCAACCAAAATTGGCTAGGGGGCCATTGTCATCATGCCTCGATGGTGCAGCCAAGCAATGGCCGTGGGAAGTTGTGGCTGCTGAGGTGAATGGCGTGATCGAGTGGCTTCGTGAGTAGTGTGGAGGACGTCAGAGCAAAATTTTACGACATTAAACTCCACAGCAAGAATATTGGAGACTTGAGACGGGGGGTGACTGTCACAGACAGAACATTATTCCCTCTGCAGTGTTTTAAAAAGTAGGGAAAAGTCATGTGGGTGGACAGTTCCACAGACTTACATACTATAGAGTGCGGCCTGCAAGTGAAGCCGGCCTGAGGCCGTGCACGGGTCTGCCCAGTTCATCCCAAACCGACGACTTCACACACCTCACTCCCACCCCGTTTCCTGACTCCAACATTCATTTTTGAGAAAAATGGAGACCGCCATCATCTTCCTGAGAAAATTCTGCATCACACTAGCATAAAATTGTAACATTAATGTGTAAATACACATACGAAAATCTAAGTTAAATGAATAGGGAGTACACATTTTCTTGCATTTATTTCTCTTCAACTCCTTCGTACTCAGCTGGTTTTCGTCACATCGCTTCTATAAGCCCAGATCCTAAATCTGCATGCTTTTCTGCTTCTGATGGTGTAGGGCACGTCACGAGGTAAAACATACATTGGCTCAAAATCGCCTCCGAACATGAGCCGCGGCAGTGTCTACCCACTTACCACGCCTGCGGTAATTCAGTTACGGGTGCTCGGAGCTGCGGTAACTTTTGGCCTTACCACAGCTCCGGAATGTGGTTGATGAATGCCGATTTACCGGGTGGGCGGAGATACCGCGAGACTTACCAGACAGAGGTCCGGTAAATGGTTTGATGAATCCCGCCCCAGCCCGAAAGGGAGGATGAACAGCTGGGTGAGCTGCACGCCGACTGCCCGGGCCGGGATTCGAACCCGGGGCCGCGGAGTAGAAGCCAGGCACGCTGACCACTAGACCACGGAGGCGCTATGGAATAAGGAAAACTAAAAAGGCTAAAATATATCATTATGTAACCGTCGTATAAGCTGATCTCATAGAAAAGAAAAATGATAACGAAAATGGGGGAGAGGAAATTAAAATTAAAATAGAACGATCAAGAAAAGCAGGAGTGAAAAAGAGAAATGCAAATTAATGTGATATCAGACAATTTTCTTCGGCCAAGGTTTTAGTTAAGAGTATCTAGGGAAGTTTATGAGCTTGAGAAATTAATAAATAAATAAACAAATAAATAAATAAATATATATACAAATATATATAAAAAATATATATATATATATAGATATATATATATATATATATATATATACACACACACACACACACACACACACACACACCCACACACACCAAATATATATATATATATATATATATATATATATATATATATATATATATATATATATATATATATATATATATATATATATATAAATATACATAGAATATATATATATATATATATATATATATATATATATATATATATATATATATATATATCTATATATATATATTTTTATACATAGAATATATATATATATATATATATATATATATATATATATATATATATATATATATATATATATTTTTATACATAGAATATATATATATATATATATATATATATATATATATATATATATATATATATATATATATATATTTTTTTTTACAACAAAGGAGGCAGCTCAGGGGCACACACACAAAAAAGAAAACAATAATAAAAAAAAAAGCCCGCTAATCGCTGCTCCCATAAAAGAATCAAAAGAGGTGGCCAAAAGCAAGGTCAAATTCGGGGGGAGAGGTGTCTTGATACCCTCCTCTTGAAAGAGTTCAAGTCATAGGCAGAAGGAAATACAGATGAAGGAAGATTGTTCCAGAGTTTACCAGCGTGAGGGATGAAAGAGTGAAGATGCTGGTTAACTCTTGCATAAGGGGTTTGGACAGTATAGGGATGAGCATGAGTAGAAAGTCGTGTGCAGCGGGGCAGCGGGAGGGGGGGAGGCATGCAGTTAGCAAGTTCAGAAGAGCAGTCAGCGTGGAAATATCGATAGAAGATAGAAAGAGAGGCAACATCGCGGCGGAATTTAAGAGGTAGAAGACTATCAGTAAGAGGAGGAGAGCTGATGAGACGAAGAGCCTTAGCCTCCACTCTGTCCAGAAGAGCTGTGTGGGTGGAGCCCCCCCACACGTGAGATGCATACTCCATACGAGGGCGGACAAGGCCCCTGTATATGGATAGCAACTGCGCGGGGGAGAAGAACTGGCGGAGACGATACAGAACGCCCAACCTCGAGGAAGCTGATTTAGCGAGAGAGGAGATATGAGGTTTCCAGTTGAGATTTTGAGTTAAGGATAGACCGAGGATGTTTAGTGTTGAAGAAGGTGACAGCTGAGTGTTGTCGAAGAATAGGGGATAGGTGTTTGGAAGATTGTGTCGAGTTGATAGGTGGAGAAATTGAGTTTTTGAGGCATTGAAGGACACAAGGTTCCTTCTGCCCCAATCGGAAATGATAGCAAGGTCTGAGGTTAGGCGTTCTGCAGCCTCCAGTCTGGAGTTGTGTACTTCCTGTTTTGATGGTCTTCTATTGAAAGAAGTTGAATAATGCAGAGTGGAGTCGTCGGCGTACGAGTGGACAGGACAGTTTGTTATGGAAAGATCATTGATGAATAACAGGAAGAGAGTGGGTGATAGGACAGAGCCCTGTGGAACGCCACTGTTGATAGGTTTAGGGGAAGAGCAGTGACCGTCTACCACCGCAGAGATAGAACGGCCGGAAAGGAAACTGGAGATAAAGGAACAGAGAGAGGGATAGAATCCGAAAGAGGGCAGTTTAAAAAGCAAAGACTGGTGCCAGACTCTATCGAAGGCTTTCGATATGTCTAGCGCAACAGAGAAAGTTTCACCGAAACTGAAATTGTGAAATTGGAAGAGATATTTTTGGCTAGATGCCAGGTCACGGGAAGAATTAGAAGAAGCAAGGTGTTGACATTTTCTATTTATAAAATAAGTTTTGGTAAGTCGGAGAATAGATTTGGCACGATTCCGGGCTGAAATGTATAGATCAAAGTTAGTGGGAGTTCGAAGACTCTGGAACCTTTTGTGAGCTGCCTCTCTATCTTTAATAGCACGAGAACAAGCGTGATTAAACCAAAGCTTTTTAGCATGAGGAGTAGAGAAAGTACGTGGAATGTATGCCTCCATTCCAGAGACAATCACCTCTGTGATGCGCAGAGCACACACAGAGGGGTCTCTCTCCTGGAAGCAGTAATCATTTCACGGGAAATCGGAAAAGTACATCATCAGGTCGTCCCACCGAGCTGAAACAAAATGCCAGAAGCATCGCCTCCTCGGTGGGTCCAGAGGATGTACAGGAGCGATAGGACATGATACAGAAATAAGGTTATGATCGGAGGAGCCCAACGGAGAGAACAGTTTGACAGAGTAAGCAGAAGGATTAGAGGTAAGGAAGAGGTCTAGAATGTTGGGCCTGTCTCCAAGACGGTCGGGAATACGAGTAGGGTGCTGAACCAACTGCTCTAGGTCGTTGAGGAGAGCAAAGTTGTAGGCTTGTTCACCAGGCTGGTCAGTGAAAGAGGATGAAAGCCAAAGCTGGTGGTGAACATTGAAATCTCCCAAGATGGAGATTTCAGCGAAGGGAGAGTGGGTCAAGATGCGCTCCACTTTAGAGTTCAAATAGTCGAAGAGTTTTACATAGTTAGTAGAGTTAGGTGAGAGATAAACAGCACAGATGTATTTAGTAATAGAATGACAATGAAGTCTTAGCCAGATGGTGGAAAATTCAGAAGAGTCAAGGTCGTGGGCACGAGAGCAAGTGATGTCGTTGCGCACGTAGGCGCAACATCCACCTTTGGATTGAAATTTAGGATAGAGATAGTAGGAGGGAACAGAGTAGAGGTTGCTGTCAGTAGCCTCAGAAACCTGTGCTTCGGTGAGGAAGAGAAGGTGAGGTTTAGAGGAGGAGAGATGGTGTTCCACAGAATGAAAATTAGAACGGAGACCGCGAATGTTGCAGAAATTGATAAGGAGGAGGTTCGAGGAGTTATTAGGACACCTCTCAGATCGGCAGCCAGAAGGGGAGTCCTCCCTGGGGGAGTTTATGGTCCCCCCCCCCGGCGGGGACTCCGAGGCAGTTATTATTTTCGCCATGTTGAATTTTGAATTTTGGGAAAAGGTGTGTGTGTTTTGTGAATGTAGTGTGGTGTAGAAAGAGAGAGGAACTGTCTTTAGAGAGCATGCTGATCTGCTTTCTGGTGTTGATGAGACAATATATATATATATATATATATATATATATATATAAATATATATATATATATATATATATATATATATATATATATATATATATATATATATATATATATATATATATATATATATATATATATATATATATATATATATATATATATATATATATATATATATATATATATATATATATATATATATATATATATATATATATATATATATATATATATATATATATATATATATATATATATATATATATATATATATATATATATATATATATATATATATATATATATATATATATATACATCTCACAACCTCACAGTGGTGCACGCAAGCTCCTTCTAAACGTTCTACACGTATTTTTTTCCTATTCATTTTCCAGAAAGTGTTTATATTAGGTGCTGTTTCAGGCTGTAATTTTCCTTGTTAAACGGAAATTTCCAGGCCACCAGACGACACCCCGCTCGCCGGCCGTATTCCCGAGAGACCCTTTGTTTCACCCGGGACCCTCTGTTTCACTACGCTCCGCGGAAGGATCAGCCAATATACCCTCAAATTTGCAACGTTGTTCTAACTGTGGCCTTCGCCAAGCTCCACAGTACTTTAGGACAAGTAACGGGGCAAGCGAGACGCCGTTTCTGCATCAAGGCAGGGCAAGATGAAAGAAAAATCAAGCACCTGGAATCCACGATCCACTCGTTAACACGGGACGGAGCGAGTCACAGCGTGTCGCAGGTGTTCCTGCTCATCTACTCACGGGGGTACCTCACCCCCCCTTCCTTCCACCCCTGCTTCTCCCCATATAGCAGCCTCCCCCTCCTCGCTGGTGCCTTCTCCATTCACTTCCCCCTCCTCCTGCATCTCCCTCTTCCCTTCCACTCCTCCAGCCGCTTCTCTCCTCTCCTCCCCTCTCCCCTCTCCTCACCCACCATCTCCCCTCTCCACACCCGCCACACTTCCCTTCCCTTCTGCCGCCGCTGACTCTCATTCATCACCCCCCTCTCCCCTTTCCTCCACCTCTTCCCTCCCTTCCGTCTCTTCCTGCTCTTCCTCGCATTCTCTCTCCGTGTCCTTCCCCACATCACCTCCTCTCTCCTCTGCTACCTCCTCTCCCTCCCTCCTCCTCCTCCCCTCCTCCCCCCCCTCCCCCACCACCTCCTCAGCCACCTCCTCCTCCCCCCCTCCCCCTTCGACGTCATCCCCTTCCTCTCTCTCCTTCTCCCACTCCTCCTCCTCCTCCTCCTCCTCCTCCTCCTCCCCCTCCCCTGTTGCCGCCCCTCCCTCTCCTCCTGTAGCGGCTTCCCTTCCGTCTACCGTCTACTGTCTACGTCTACTGACGAGTTAATAAGAGGAGAGTACTGGTGGTTGGGGACTCTCAAGTCAGGTTCATTGACAGGTACTTTTGTTCAAGGGATAAGGAAAATAGGCTTCGAGTGTGCTTTTCCGGGGCAGGCATCCAGCACGTATCTGACAGAATGGAGGAAATTTTAGCAGGGGAGGGGACACAGCCAATCGTCTTCTGCAGTTTCGGTGGTAATGACATCAGTAAGGTGGGTAGCGAAGAGATATTTCGGCGCTTCAGGGAATCGTTTGCTAAAGTGAGGGACTTCGGGGGGGTGCCGGCTGTTTGTGGGGTTTTGCCGAGGAGGGGGGTGGGAGAGGGATGGCTTTCCAGAGCCTTAGCAGTAAACAGCAGGCTGGCGGCCCACTGTAAGCGAAATGGTTGGATTTTCCTTGATAATTGGGACCTCTTCTACAATATAGGCACCTTGCATGCCAAGGATGGCGTGCACCTGTCACTCCAGGGAGTGGAGGTTCTCGCAGACTCCCTCGAGCGATCACTTAGCACCCTACAGAATTTTTTAGAGTAGGCGAGGGGGGAGGGCCTGTCAATGCATCGCAGACTGGGACTAGGGGGCGCAGGAGAAATCGAAAGGATATAAGAAAGGATGGGCTAACGACTTATTACACCAACAGTAGGAGTCTCAGGAACAAGATAGATCTACTGAGGGGGAAAGCATGTGTCGAGAAATTCGACATTATAGCTATCACGGAAACATGGGTGGATACTGCCAACAAAAACTTCATGTCTGAGTAAGAAATAGATGGTTACCAGATGTTTCACAAAGATAGAAAGGGAAGAAGGGGAGGGGGGGTGGCACTTTATGTTAAAGACACACTTAAATGTTCCGCTAACAACTCTTTTCAAACAAATGGCGACTCAGAATCAGTTTGGGTGGACGTCCACAAAGGGAAAGACAAACTAATTCTAGGGGTTCTTTACAGGCCACCCAACCTCAGCAGACAGAACACTGATATATTACTACAAGAGGTAGGCAGGGCGAGCAGGAGCAAAAATGTCTGTATAATGGGGGATTTCAACTATAGGAATATAGATTGGGAAGGCGTGGTGGGTGATCTAGAGTCTGAGGATTTTCTGAAATTAATACAAGATAATTTTCTCAAGCAGACAGAAACAGAGCCCACCAGGGGTAACAACATTCTGGACTTGGTCTTAACTAACTCCGAGTATATGATCAGCGAGCTAGATGTTGGGGGAGAATTAGGTGGCAGTGATCACAAGGAAATTAGGTTTAAATTAGACTGGGCGGTGACCCATGAACTCAACCCTGTGTTGGTGCCCGACTTTAGAAGAGCTGATTATGAGGGGCTCAGAAGACACCTTGAGGAGGTAAATTGGGAAACCTTAGGGCTGGATGAGGGCCAGATCTCAGGGCTGGAGCCGGAAAGACAGGGGAACCATGTAGAAATGACCTACAATAATTTAGTTAGAGAAATTGCAGAGGGTCAGAGACAGCATATCCCTTACCAAGCACGTAGGAAGGGAGATAACGACCCCAAATGGATGACCCGCATACTCAAGCATGAAATAGGCTTAAAGAGAGGAATTTATAGGAAAATAAAGAACGGAGAGATCCACCTCAGGGGTAGGTATGTTGAGCTAGCCAGGTATGTGAAGAAGAACACCCGCCTAGGAAAAAGAAATTATGAGATTAGGGTAGCCAACGAGGCCAAGAGCGATCCCAAGGGCTTCTTCAAATTGTACAGGACGAAAACAAGGGACAGAATTGGACCGTTGAAAACAAACACGGGCGAGCTCGTTGAGAATGGAGAAGATGAGTCAAATGATGAATGACTATTTCCTCTCAGTTTTCACGCAGGAAAATCTAACAACCATTCCGGAGAGAGTTCAGATATATGAGGGTGACGAGAACGACAAGTTGAGGGATGTGATCATCACTAGGCAAGTAGTCCAGGATGAGATTGGTAGGTTGAAGAAAAACAAATCGCCGGGCCCAGACGAAGTATTCCCAAGGGTTCTGAAAGAGTGCAAGGAAGTCCTTAGTGACCCTCTTGCCGATATCTTTTAGATGTCGGTAAATTCTGGGTATGTGCCCAATCAATGGAAAGTAGCTAATGTGACGCCGATTTTCAAAAAGGGAGACAAGTCAGCCACCTCAAACTATCGCCCAATTAGCTTAACATCAGTTGTAGGAAAGATGTTGGAGTCAATTATAGCCCGGAGCATTCGGGACCATCTAGAAAAGCATAATTTAATTCATGATTCACAACATGGGTTCACAAAGGGTAGGTCTTGCCTTACTAACCTGTTGTCCTTCTACACTAAAGTAATCGAGGCGGTTGACAGAGATGAAAACTATGACATATTATATCTAGATTTCAGTAAAGCGTTCGACAAAGTCCCTCATCACCGGCTATTACTAAAATTACAGGCTCACGGCGTAGATGGGAAAGTTTTGAACAGGATCAGGGCGTGGCTTAGTGGTAGGAAGCAGAGAGTGCAAATCAATGGTAGGAAATCTGAATGGGGCAGTGTTACGAGTGGAGTCCCACAGGGGTCGGTGCTGGGTCCTCTGCTTTTTTATTATTTACATCAATGACTTGGAGACAGGAATTAGTAGCGATGTCAGTAAGTTCGCAGATGATACCAAGATCGGTAGAGTAATCCAATCAGACAGCGACGCTACCGTTCTCCAGGATGAGCTTGACAGACTATATGATTGGGCGAGGATGTGGCAGATGGAATTCAATGTCGGGAAGTGTAGCATTTTGAGTGTAGGTAGGAATAACCCCTTACACAATTACTCCTTAAATGACACTCCTCTAAGCAGGTCTGGGCGTGAGAGAGACTTAGGAGTCCTAGTTAGCGCTGACCTCCGTCCTAGGGCTCAATGCATTCAGGCTAAAAATCGGGCAAACACAGTACTAGGTTTCATCTCAAGGAGCGTAAGCAATAGGAGCGCTGAAGTCATCCTCAAACTTTACTTAGCACTAGTTAGACCTCATCTCGATTATGCAGTTCAGTTCTGGTCCCCCTATTATAGAATGGATATCAAGATGTTAGAATCTGTACGGAGGAGGAAGACAAAGATGATTCAGGGGGTGAGAAACTTGCCTTATGAAGACAGGCTGAAGCAGTTAAATCTACACTCTCTAGAAAGGCGAAGGTTGCGAGGAGACTTGATCGAAGTTTATAAATGGATGAAGGGATTTAATAAAGGGGATGTCAATAAAATTTTGAGAGTGAAAGAGCCAGGTAGGACGCGTGGCAATGGTTTGAAGTTAGACAAATTCAGATTCAACAAAGACATAGGCAAGAATTGGTTCACCAATAGAGTGGTGGACGAATGGAACAGGCTTGGGAGCCATGTTGTGGGTGCCAATACCATAGATACACTGAAGAAGAGGTTAGATAAAGCCATGGGTGGTGAGGTAAGGTGGGGTCGAGTGTACAGGAGCTGCCTTGTATAGGCCAACCGGCCTCTTGCAGACTCCTTACGTTCTTATGTATGTTCTTATGTTCTTATATATATATATATATATATATATATATATATATATATATATATATATATATATATATATATAAATATATATATATATATATATATATATATATATATATATATATATATATATATATATATATATATATATATATATATATATATATATATATATATATATATATATATATATATATATATATATATATATATATATATATATATATATATATATATATATATATATATATATATATATACACAGTACCCTCTCGAGTTTCGCGCTTGCTTCATTCCGAAGGTATGACGCTAAACTCGAGGATCGCGAAACTCGTGGTATTGAAATCCATGTAAAAGCACTTCTTGGTTCCAACCCGTGGAAAATAATAATTTTTTCCGACTTTACTCCCTTGTTATTACATTTTTTTCGACTTTACTCCCATGTTATCTCAAAATACGTACCTTGGAAATAGACAGCAAATGGGAAGTGAGAACAGGTCGTTTTTAAGCCGCAGTTGAAGGCGGCTGCCTTACAATTGGCTGGCAGTTCTGAGAACACGCTTGTGATCCACGTGGTGTCGTCTGCTAAAGTAAGGGCGGTCGCTTGCGGTCACCGGCCGTGGGACAGTTGGGCAAACCTATATTTTTCTTGTAGTTTTCTGTGTGTTATGAAATAATCTGCTAACTCTTTCAGTTATAAATCATTATATTATATATATATTAAATCACTAATATCATGATTGACTTTTCAATGCCTATTGAACGTAAACCGCTGGTGACGCCGCAAAATAGCTCGCAGAGAGGTTCAACTTGCTTACTGTTTCCATATTTCCCTCACCGCTCACAAAGATCACAAGTGGACAAACTAAAACAAAACCAGCAAATTAATACTTTTAATGCTGATATTTCCACAGCGTGCATGCGTGGTGGACAGCAGAATGACTAATTTCAGCGGGGAGATATTTCTCGCAAGACCGGCCAGTGTAGTGGACCTTCTTCTTCTTCTTTTGACTTGTAACGCTTTGTATCGCTTCTTAGGTCCTCCTTCTCCACACTTTTATACTTCACAACATGCACTTAAGGCCGCTTTCACAGTCATTTTGTTTGTTTTGATCGTTACCAATGGCGGCGATCGCCGCTATAGTATTTCCACGTGAAACTGGCCGATGGGGTAACCCCGCAGCCGCCACTACTCCATCGGCCAGTTTCACGTGAAATACTAAGCGGCGATCGCCGCCATTGTTAACGATCAAAACAAAGTGACTGTGAAAGCGGCACTTAGTTACTCAACAGTGCGCACTTATACACTTTACCCTGAACTTAGGTGTTTTTCTGTCCTTTTCTTTCCCTGATTTTGCTTTTCTATGTCCTTTTGCTATTTTTTCACTATTACTTTTCACCGTCGCTGCCATGCATTACAGGTCAAAAGAAGAAGAAGAAGAAGAAGAAGAAGAAAAGGAAAACAACACCGAAAGTTCTACAATTTTCATAGACTTAAGATAAAGTTTTTTTGACTGTGGTTCCACAGCACGGGGTGTTCTCTCATCTTGTTAATCAAGTAGTAGGCAAAGCAGCTCTGCCAGTCCATTTTACGAGTCTCTTGGTGGCCCATCTTCCACTGCTCACTCCTCAGCCACTGCCTTCGTCTGTTTGTTTACATGCAACCGTTCGGTACCCACGTACCCACGCTCGTACTCACAACCGTTTTCCATTCATAAGGACAACCAACAACTCGCTCCCGGTTGGGCATACGGGCAACCGCGGTTGCCCATAGCCCCAATGGTTGGACACCGCCTTTTAAGGCAGCAGGCATGACCTCGCCGGTAGGCACACATGACCCGTACATGTTAAAGCAACGCGAAACTCGTGGCGGTAATGCGTGAAAGCCGTGATGGTAAGAATTTAGGACTAAGCGCTAAACTCGAGGATCGCGAAACTCGGATAGCGCGAAAATCGAGAGGGTAATATATATATATATATATATATATATATATATATATATATATATATATATATATATATATATATATACATATATATATATATATATATATATATATATATATATATATATATATATATATATATATATATATATATATATATACTCGTGTATATATATATATATATATATATATATATATATATATATGGTAAAACTACAGAGCAACTACTTCTCTCTCCCTCCACGACTCCAGCCCCCCTACCCCCCTACACAAGCCTGGGGACCTGTGGGGAACCGGGGTGTTTTGGGGGGAAGGCAAAATAACTGAAAAATGGGCTTCCAAAATTTCCCTTAAAAAAACCTAAAATAGGGAAAATTCCCAGGTCTCGAAAGTAAGGAGAGTCCCTAATGTATATTTTTCTAATCTGCAGCCGGTCTGTTGACGAGCGTCGGGCGTGTCATTGGCTGGTCAGCGTAGTGGAACCCCCCCACCCCCCCCCAAACCCGTCCCGCGCCGCGTAAATTTCAACGGCCCACTAGTTGGGTCATCTGAAGCATTTCCGTGACCGTGGAGAGAGAAGGTTCGTTTCTCAGTCTTTTTGTCTTCTTTGAAGGTTAAATAACTAAATAAGAGGGGATTTCCCTCTCAAAAGAGCGGGCAAAAGTCGTACGGAGCAAATATCCAAAATGGTCGCAGTCGGCCACCTTGAAAATTACTTTTTCAATGGTTTGGCTGAAATTCCAGAGTAATATAGCCTTTTTTTGTTTTTAGGGATCGAGGAATTCATATCTCATATCAGTTTTATAATTTGACCCAGTTTTGACTTTCAAATCCAAGATGGCCACTGCTTACAGCTCACAATTGGTCAATTTCAAAATAAAATAAATTACACTTCATATTTTATTCAGGTCTTCGATAAGCTTCACTATTCATGTATTTGTTATAATTGTACATTTGTTCTAAACATGTCTTATCTTTTTTTTTCAGGTCCGTGTCCATGCCGCCCTAGCTTACATCCACTGAGGAGCGAAAACGAGGATAGGTTGCTGCATCAAAAACATTTTGTGATTGCTGCTGTCCTTTAGAACTAAAATAACCATGGCTTATGAATGTGTACTAAAATGTGGCATGGCATGCAATCCCTCAGATACTATAACCCAATGTAAATGGAATAATTTACAATCTAAGTCCAAAGCCTGGACAGGACTTGACAGATTTGGTGATGTTCACGACACGACTTCATGGGAAAATGGGCCAGCTGGTTATTACATGCATAAGTCTTGTTATATCACCATCTCATCTTCAGTCCAGCTAAAAAAATCCCAACAATGCAAGAAGAAAGAAAGTGACATTGCTCAGTGTTCAACTCAAGCATCAACTTCAGACAAGTGTGATGACGTGCCTGAAGAACCTCCGCCACACAAGCGTTTGCAGACTTCTGCTTCAGTAGTGCAGAGACTTCCTTCTTGACAAGCTTTGCAGGTTGCTCGTCACCAACTTCCTTTTCATAGCTCTTTGGCTGTAGGAACATGAGATTCGTTCGATGGGCTCCTTTTGCAATGCCGGTCAATGTATCGATCTTGAAGTCATCGTTGTCAACAATCACAATGGTTGGTTTGCTATCTGCAATCTCATAGCTGGGCACGATAACAGAAAACCTTATTCCCGATAACCGATAACTGATAATGGAAAACCTTATCGGTGATAACCGATATTCGTTAACTGGAGACACAAATACAGGCGATAACTGATAACCGATACCCGATATAAATCCACAATTCCGATACTTGCTAGCGATAAGTCCGATAGGCAAAAACGATACTATATTGATATTTCAAATAAAAAACATAGATGAGTTCAATTTTTCATTATCTGTATTTTAGAAAACTTACAAAACTTGAAAACCACACGTTGACACGTACATATGGATGGTAATACTAGAAACCCCTGAACCGGTGTTGTGTTATTTGGCGTCCTAACCGCCAAAAGCTGGCGCTTTTGTTTACAAACACTGGTCTCTCGTGAACTGCGCATGGTCAGACCAGCAAGCGTAGACCTGTACAGTCTCACAAAGCTTTTTAACCGTAATTAAGAGTTGCTGGAAGGCTGAATCAGACATACAGTACCACTACCACCACTGTTTCTACCTAGAACGACACTCTGTACGAGTTGTATTTATATGTACAGAGTGTCGTTCTAGAAACAGCGAGGATGGTGGTACTGTATGTCTGATTCAGCCTTCCAGCAACTCTTAATGTGATAAAAAGCTTTGTGAGACTGTACAGGGCTACGCTTAATTACTGGTCTGAACATGCGCAGTTCACGAGAGACCAGTGTTTGTAAACAAAAGCGCCAGCTTTTGACGATGGGACACCAAATAACACAACACCGGGTGCCTTCAAAACCATGGCATTCACACAAACGAATATGGAATATCAAATTTGAGGCAGTGAATAATCATTTTGGGGGCCAAGTTAAATGATTTTACTATTTGATTTTTGAGTGTAACATAAAAAATAACCTAGTGTTTTAATGTTGATGATCTATGTATGAAATTTCTTCACCGAAAATATTTCATACCCCGAAGTTGTTTCAAACAACACCGGACGCCCGGCCACGCATGCACAGTAAGGAGGAGACAACGTTTTTTTTTTCTGCGAGGCGGAAAAAAAGTAGCGATTATCGCTAGTTTGGTTACAAAAGTAACGAAGATACCGATATATATTTCAATGAGTAGCGGATGGCCGATAACCCGATTTTGTTATCAGCGATAAAGTATCGCGATAACTTATCGCGATAACGCCCAGCTATGTGGAATCTCCTTTGGACAGTTTGTTAATGCCTCAACATCCATCAAAGCCCAGTGGTCATAGAGTAGCAGTGTGTCTGCATAGCTGATGCAGACACTACTCTTGTGCAAAGTTTCCATGAGACCTTTACTTCTGGTCATTCCATGGACAGTGACCCTCATGTTGATAACAGTACTGTAGTTCGCTGTCCTGTGATGTAGTACATGATCATGGAGGCTAGACTCGGTGTGGTAGGACTTAGGTCAACGGTTTTCCTCTTGGGCTGTTTGAGCCAGGTCAAGAGTTGCACCAACAACTCGCATACCTCTTCGCCTTCTTCAAGATGATCGACATTAGGTGGCCAGGGGTCGGTAGGTGTGCTTTTCACCCTCTTAGAAAGTCGTTTGGCCACGTTGTGCAGGAGCTGCTCATCGCTGATGCCAAGACATGACATTGATACGTCAAGGTAGTCACCTCCACCGCGAACATCATAGACCCAATGATTTCAAGTCACCCACTGATACCCATAGTCATCAACTATCCGTTTGTAATCTGCTAAGAGCGCCTGTAATGATCGGATTTCATGCTCATTGAAGATGACATTATCCACGTGTTTAAAGAACAAACTCCTCGCTTCAGAGAGAGACAAGTACATTCTGAAGATGCATAGCATCATCAGCCCTCAACTTTACATGGCTTATGTACTTTTGCCAACAGTCATGGTGGTACGTGATGTCATTTGCAAATGGATCCAACAGCGCTGACGTTGACTCAACTAGTCGCATAAGACAATCCCTTAGCTGTGTATCTTCTACGAGGACTGGGTGGCGTCTGAATACATGAAAAGAGAAGCTTATCGAAGACCTGAATAAAATATGAAGTGTAATTTATTTTATTTTGAAACTGACCAATTGTGAGCTGTAAACAGTGGCCATCTTGGATTTGAAGGTCAAAACTGGGTCAAATTGTAAAACTGATATGAAATATGAATTCCTCGATCCCAAAAATCCAAGAAAGGTTATATTACTCTGGAATTTCAGCCAAACCATTGAAAAAGTAATTTTCAAGTTGACCAACTCTTGCCATTTTGGATATTTGCCCCGTACGACTTTTGCCCACACTTTTGAGAGGGACATCCCCTCTTATTTAGTTATTTAACCTTCAAAGAAGACAAAAAGACTGAGAAACGAACCTTCGCTCTCCACGGTCACGGAAGTGCTCCAGATGACCCACCTACACACATGTCGAATATATTTAAAATATCCCAACCGAGTTTTACATAACTTAACCTCTAACGGGTTAAGAATTGGGTCGAGGGGGGTCTTCACCCCCCTCGACCCAATTCTTAACCAGGGGGGCTGCGCCCCCTGGACCCCCCACACATTATAACCTAGGGAAAAAGGCCCTAGAAGTAGAGCAACTCTAGGGGAATGTCATGTCGAACATATTTAAACTACCCCAACTGAACTTTACAGAACATGACTTCTAATGGGGGGACTTCGCCCCCCTCCTAACCAGGGGGGCAAAGTCCCACTGGACCCCCCCCTGACACATTATAACCTAATACGGAAAAAGACCCTAGAAGTAGAGCAACTCTAGGGAAATGTCGTGTCGAATAGATTTAAACTAACCCAGCCGAACTTTACATAACCTAACCTCTAGCGGGGGGACTTCGCCCCCCTCGACCCCCATCCTAATCACTGGACCCCCCCCCCCCACACACACACACATACACACACACACACACACATTATAACCTCCTAGGGAAAAAGACCCTAGAAGTAAAGCAACTCTACGGAAATGTCAAGTTTCATAATTACATATGATACAATACTGACGGTAAACTATCCACCTCTGGTAAACTGATGCTAGATCATTGTTACCGAATACTTTGGGGTACAAAATAAAACCGATTTGTGACAGCTGTCATCCAGCACTGACGCTCCTGCTGTCAACTGACCCGGGAGTGACCTACCGATTGCTACCTATCACCACGGCCTCCATTATACTCAAATTTTGAGTAGCGCGCGTTGAACAATATCCTGTTGGTTTCTGACACGTGCTTGATGAGACCGTGAGTCACCAAGCACAGCCCATATCACACGCCCGTGTCACTGTTCGAATATGGTGGTATTGAAGGGTGACAAGGACTCGGTTTGGGGTTATTTGACGCTGCAATGTGGCGCGAGGTGCCTCATGGGCGAATCAAAGACACGTGTCACAAGACAAACATCTGGTATAGAAGTGGATAGTAACCGGTCCTTTTGTCAAACTACATGCATACCAATAAAGAGGTTAAATACTCAGTTAACACTTACCGAGAGTGAAGTAGAATTATATTTTGAGGAGACTAAAGAAGAGAAGAGTGTCGGTCCATTCATCCATCATGGCGGCTTGAGAAAAATTGAGCTTCAGGAAGCCGTCTATAGGTGCCACCCCTGATACACCCCCGCGTAGTAACACTTCATGAATGTAGTCCTTTAAAATTAAAAAATACAAATACTTGCCGCATTATTTGCTTTAATATAGAGAAAAAAAATAACGTAGAACTCTTAAAGACCGTTTTACGTCCGAAATCGTAATGATCCATGGACGTTGCACATATTTCTAAGAAAGGAACTACTATCTTCAGCGCATGAATACCAACTCGAATCCGTCACAAGGTTCAGTCAGACAAAGAGCACCGTGCAGATCAGATAAACATTGGACTTCGAAAATCTCAAGGCATCCCCACATATTTAAGCCGTTGACTCAGTAAATTGGTATGAATCGGTAACTAAAACCTTAATAAATGTGAAGCAAATGAAATATCATATGCACTCCGCTTGCTATTTTTTCCGTATATTAAAAGCAGTAGTTAGCTAGATTAACCTTGCGGTCTTTCTCGGTAAAATTTGGTTTATTTACTACGAGATTTTGTCTGGAGATTTACATAGATTTACATAGAAAATCAGACCACACAGACCCTATGGTCCAGACTAGGTGGTCTGCCCTTAAACCTATAAGTGATTCTACATTAATCAGATAGCTCCAAAACTTTGCATTTCAACTCTAGTTAATATTAAGTTGAAGGAGGTGTCGGTCGAGCTTGTTTTTAAAAGAGTCGATCGTGTTACACTGGACCACTGAAGGTGGGAGCTTATTCCATTCGCGCACTATAACGTTGGTGAAGAAAAATTTGGTGCAGTCTGAGTTTACTTGCCTACATTTAAGTTTTGTGCCATTATTCCTCGTTCGCAGAGTATCATCGATTATAAACAATTTAGATTTGTCCACATTCGTGAATCCATTAAGTATTTTAAAACATTCGATCAGTTTTCCTCGGAGGCGACGTTTCTCAAGAGAGAACATGTTAAGGGTGGAAAACCTCTCGTCGTAGGGTTTGTTGCGCAAGGAAGGGATCATTTTTGTTGCCCGACGTTAAACACCTTCTAATTTAGCAATGTCCTTTGCATGGTGGGGAGACCAAAACTGTACCGCATATTCCTGGGGTCTTCTGACTAAACTATTGAAGAGCGGAAGTATTACATCTTTATTTTTTAATAAAAAGTTTATTTTAATAAAGCCCAACATTCTCTTCGCTTTATTTGCTGCATCGATGCATTGCTGTGAGAATTTGAGGTTTGACGCGATTTTGACACCCAGGTCCTTGACATATTGAACGCTTTTGAGATTGACGCCGCGCATTTCGTAATCGAACTTCTTATTTCTTGTTCCAACTTGAAGGGCCTGGCACTTGTCTACATTAAAGGGCATCTCCCATCTATCAAACCAAGCTGAAATTTAAGCAAATCCTCTTGGAGGCTTTGTTTGTCTTCGTCAGTGAGAACCGAGTTACCAATCTTTGTGTCGTCTGCAAATTTACTAATGAGATTATTGATTCCAACATCCACATCGTTGATGTAAATAATGAAGAGCATTGGGCCAAGAACCGAACCCTGAGGGACGCCACTAGTGACAGTCGCCCATTCTGAGTTAAATCCGTAGATCACAACTCTTTGGTGTCTGTTGCTCAATCAATTAGCGATCCATTGGTATACTTGACCATCAATACCTAGTTGCTTTATTTTATAAAGTAATTTATGATGTGGGACTTTATCAAACGCTTTCTGGAAATCAAGATAGACTAAGTTTAGTGATTTGGTTACGTCATAAACTGAGAGGAGGTCGTTATACAAGGTCAATAGGTTTGATGGGCAGGATCTTTTGTTACGGAAGCCATGTTGTGAATTCCCAATTAATGAGTAGCTTTCAAGGAAACTCACAATTTTGTCTAATTATGCTCTCGAGTAGCTTACCTACAATTGAAGTCAGAGTAATGGGCCTGTAATTACATGATATTTTTTTTGTCTCCTTTCTTAAAAATCGGTGTCACGTTAGCCTTTTTCCAATCCGAAGGGACGATGCCTTGTCGCAAGGTCATATTGAAAACGGTTGTGAGGGAGGAGAGTATTTCGTTCTCTGTTTCTTTAAGCAGTGTAGGATATACTTTGTCGGAGAGAGAGAGAGAGAGAGAGAGAGAGAGAGAGAGAGAGAGAGAGAGGTCTCTCTCTCTCTCTCTCTCTCTCTCTCTCTCTCTCTTGTTATTCACACAGGTACGAACGACGTCACCACGACCCGGTCTGAGGAACTCCTGGAGAAGTACCGTAGGCTCATCCAGCAGTATAAGACTAAATCCCCTAACATTTTGATTTCAGGAGTTCTACCACGGACCTGGGCGGAGAGTGACTTTTTCAGTAAGGCCTTCAGCCTAAACAACCGCTTACAGACTCTTTGTAGGGAGCTTGACGTGGAGTTCCTAAACGCATGGGACAATTTCCATGGACAAAATGAGCTCTTCCACAGGGACGGATTGCACCTTTCTCCCATCGGGGCAGCCAGACTCGGAAGGCTCCTCAACGAAGCAGTGCGTGTCATCCGAGCAAAAAACGAGTCACGGCCACGTCCCTCCACCCCGCCCGTGTAAATAGACGCCGTGCATCGCAACAAACCCGTAACCGTGATCCCGCAAGTACCACCACCTCTATTACCAAGCCTCTAGATAACTTACAAATCCTTAGTATCAATGCGCGTAGCCTAAGAAACAAATTTGATGAACTGAGATGTCTTGCTTTAACAGAAAATTTTGACATAATTGCTATAACCGAAACATTTATCGACACCACAAATATTGATTTAAGTTCCGAATACAACATAGATGGCTACAGACTCTTCAACAAAGATCGTGTAAACCGTAGAGGCGGTGGCGTCGCCCTTTATGTCAAAAGCTATTTGCAACCCACTGACAAAACACCGGGAAACAGTAACGTTGAACATTTGTGCGTGCGAGTAAACACTGCAAAAGTCAATTTAAATATATCTGTCACCTACAGACCTCCCGGGCAATCACTCGATGACGACCTTGAAATGTACAGCGTCTTAAGGCAGTCACTTAATAACAGCGACTCACTGATATTAGGAGACTTTAACCTCCCCCATATCGACTGGGCGACACTGTCAGGTACAGAAGGCGAGTCACATAGAATGATCGAATTTCTAGAAGAAAATTATCTAAGCCAAATGGTTTCTGAGCCAACTCGACAAAATAATATACTCGACCTTGTTATAACGACCCAAGATAACCTTGTCAGTAGTGTCACGGTAGGAGAACACCTCGGTTCTTGCGATCATAATTTAGTGCGCGTCGACATTAAAGCTCAATCATCAGTGACTGAAAATAAAGTAAAGGTGCCCAATTTCAAAAGAGCTAACTTCGTAGAAATCCGACAAAAACTAACAGAAATACAACTATCAGATGACGGAAACGTAGAGGAAGCCTGGCTAAGCCTTAAAAATCACTTACTCACTCAGCAGAACACATTCGTCCCCTTGTGCGAGAAGCGAATTAACACTAATAAAAGCCCACCGTGGTTTAATAGCGAAATTAAACAATCAGTCAATGAGAGAAAATTGTTTTACAGGTTAAAGAAAGAACAAAGCACGCCCGAGAACATTAGACTTTATAATGATGCCAGGCGACGAGTAAACGACTAGTAGGTCAGGCAAAGCGTAGATATGAAGAAAATATTGCAGCCAACTGTAAAAATAACCCGAAATCTTTCTTCAGTTACATAAACAACAGAAAGGCGATCAAAAGTGGTATTGGACCTTTAACAAACAGCGACGGTGCACTAGTGACTGACAGCCAACACATTGCAAACCTCTTAAACAATTACTTTTCCTCGGTGTTTAATACTAACAGTCTTCCTCTCGCTACCACCAACACCAGTACTATTGTAAATCTCGAGCATGCATTGCCTAATTTTGAAATAACAACCGATGAAGTCCTTAAAGCTCTCCATTCACTTAAAACAAATAAAAGTCCTGGACCTGACAAAGTATATCCAACTCTGCTGAAAGAAACGAAGAGCGAAATACTCTCCTCCCTCACAACCGTATTCAATATGTCCTTGCGACAAGGCATCGTCCCTTCAGATTGGAAAAGGCTAACGTGACACCGATTTTCAAGAAAGGAGATAAAAAGTACCAGGTAATTACAGGCCCATTAGTCTAACTTCGGTTGTAGGTAAGCTACTTGAGGGCATAATTAGAGACAAAATTGTGAGTTACCTTGAAAGCCACTCATTGATTGGGGACTCACAACATGGCTTCCGAAACAAAAGATCCTGCCTATCAAACCTATTAACCTTTTATAACGACCTCTTCACTGTTTATGACGTAACCAAATCACTAGACGTAGTCTATCTTGATTTCCAGAAAGCGTTTGATAAAGTCCCGCATCATAAATTACTTTACAAATTAAAGCAAATAGGTATTGACGGTCAAGTAAACCAATGGATCGCGAATTGGTTGAGCAACAGACAACAAAGAGTAGTGATTGACGGATTTAACTCAGAGTGGGCGCCGGTCACTAGTGGCGTCCTCAGGGCTCGGTCCTTGGCCCAGTGCTCTTCATTATTTACATCAACGACGTGGATGTTGGACTCAATAACCGCATTAGTAAATTTGCAGACGACACAAAGATTGGTAACTCGGTTCTCACTGACGAAGACAGGCAAAGCCTGCAAGAGGATTTGCACAAAATTTCAGCTTGGTCGGATAGATGGGAGATGCCCTTTAACGTAGACAAGTGCCAGGTCCTTCAAGTTGGAACGAGGAATAAGAAGTTCGAATACGAAATGCGCGGCGTTAAACTCAAAAGCGTTCAATGCGTCACAGACTTGGGGTCAAAATCGCGTCAAACCTCAAGTTCTCACAGCAATGCATCGATGCAGCAAATAAAGCGAACAGAATGTTGGGCTTCATTAAAAGAAACTTTGTATTCAAGAATAAAGATGTAATACTCCCGCTCTACAACAGTTTAGTCAGACCCCACTTGGAAAATGCGGTACAGTTTTGGTCCCCCCACCATGCAAAGGATATTGCTAAATTAGAAGGTGTTCAGCGTCGGGCAACGAAAATGATCCCTTCCTTGCGCAACAAATCCTACGAAGAAAGGCTTTCTACCCTTAACATGTTCTCTCTTGAGAAACGTCGCCTCCGAGGAAAACTGATCGAATGTTTTAAAATACTTAATGGTTTCACGAATGTAGACAGATCAACATTGTTTATGATCGATGACAGTCTGCGCACGAGGAACAATGGCGTAAAACTCAGATGTAGACAAGTAAATTCAGACTGCACAAAATTTTTCTTCACCAACGTTGTAGTGCGAGAATGGAATAAGCTTCCACCATCAGTGGTCCAGTGTAACACGATTGACTCCTTCAAAAATAAGCTCGACCGTCACTTCCTTCAACTTAATATCAACTAGAGTAGAAGTGCAACGTTTTGGAGTCTTCTGATTAATGTAAAATCACTTAGGTTTAAGGACAGACCACCAAGTCTGGACCATGGGGTCTGTGTGGTCTGATTTTCTATGTAAATCTATGTAAATCTCTCTCTCTCTCTCTCTCTCTCTCTCTCTCTCTCTCTCTCTCTCTCTCTCTCTCTCAGGCGTTTTTGTAATGATTCCCTCCCGTTATAGTTTCCTTCTGAGCCTTCTTCAGTCTATCCTAATTCACGCCTCTGATCTCCATCATCTCTCTAACCCTTCTATTTGACTACGATGTTCTGTACGTGATTTCTCTCGATATAAAAAGGGTACCATGAATGGCCGAGGGAACAGAAAGGTTTCATTAAATTATTACAACGCTTTACAAATTCAATGGCGTACAGTCCTGCTTGGGAGACAAACTCTTTATATTTCCCATCTGATTACTGGATCATGGGACGGGCCACAGTCACCACGAACGACTAAGGATCCGGTCAGGTGGTCGGTCAAGTATCCGGTCTTGTGGTCGGTCAAGTATATAAATAGGACTAAATTCTGAGTCAAACGACCTGTTGATATTTTCCCCAAGTCTTACAGATAGTTAAGGCATGGTTAGAATTTGTTAAAGAGTGGCGACGTAAGTTTTGAGAATGAAAAATGGAAGTGGCGAAAACAACTCTCATCGTGACTCATGACTAGCGGGGCTGGGGTTATTAAATAAGTGACCTCCCAGCTGTGACTTTCAACACCCATGCAGCTGTGTAACACGCATAAGCAGAGGATTGAAGGACGCGAGGCTATTTGTATCCTCCATACATTAGTTATCAAATACAGTCTCGCTAAGTTGAAATGAAGTGCATGCAATCGTGTTCCAGTCCCGCTAATATATACATATATATATATATATATATATATATATATATATATATATATATATATATATATATATATATATATATATATATATATATATATATATATATATATATATATATATATATATCAGTGCTGGGCACTTCCTCTAATTAGTCCACAAATCCGCAGTAACGGAAGTTCCATTTCATTTGCGGATTTACGTTTGCGACAAAAAGGTCGCTAATTTGCGTATTAGCGTTGGCGGCATTACTTCTGCTAACCTTCGCTAACACGTGGAGGAGCCAGCCCGGTTCAGCCCGGACAGCCTTAATCTGATAGATTCTTTAAATATTAAAATAAAAACTGATGAACTTTTTACAAATAGCTTAATCACATAAAACTCTCAGGGGATCTTATTATAAACATCATAATAAGTATTTTGAAGGAGATAGGGCAAATGAATATGGAAACAGTTGTGACAGTTACACTGATGAACTTCTTTTTGCCCTTCTCATTAAAAAAGAAGTTAGAAATAGATGCTTATCAGATTATTACAAATTAATTAGTATGATTACAAATAGTCCATACTTGAAGTAGCTGTAGCGTATGTTTGGGCAATGCTGGTCATTAAAAAATAGTTTTCTTTATACTCTTGGTCTTAAAAAAAAATTAAACTTTGAATGCCTAGCTACAGCATTACATCGCAAATAGAATGAAAAGAGATTCGAGAGCTATTGATAATAGTTTTTGTTTGCGGTTTGCGTTTGCGGTGTCAAGCTTTGTGGCGGAAGACTGCAAATACTGTAGCTATTTGCGATAGTGGATTTGCGATTGCGATTTAAACTAAATCTCGAAATTTGCGGGATTGCGATTGCGAAAGTTAAGGAATAAGTCAGCGGATTTGTGATAGCGGAAGTTCAAATTCGTTAAAGATGCACAGCTCTGCTATATATATATATATATATATATATATATATATATATATATATATATATATATATATATATATATATATATATATATATATATATAGATAGATAGATAGATAGAGAGAGAGACTCTCTCTCTCTCTCTCTCTCTCTCTCTCTCTCTCTTTATATATATACCTGTCAAGCTACTGTGGTGTCTTGCCATAAGATTTTGAGTTAGAAACCGTAAGTTTGTGTATAAAACGGTAATTAAACCGTAAGAAAACCATATTTTTTTCGTCATTCAATATTTATTTGTTTCAAAACAAATGCAGAATGAAAACACAATGTAAACACATGACACAGTATGAACACCACATAATAAAAAAAAACTACTGTTTACAAGAACCTTTGTAAACAGTAATCTTTTTTATTATGTGGTGTTCATACTGTGTCATGTGTTTACATTGTGTACAACAGTACAACAAAGAGCATCAGTGAGCTGCAGTGAACCTACTGCAGCTCACTGATGAATTTAACTATGGCGCGTACGATATATTTCAAATTGTTTAAAACAAACATATTAAAAAAATATAAAAAAATCGCAAGCGGAGAAAAGACGTAAGATTTTTAACTTACGCCGTAAGACTTGAAAATCACCGAAATTAAGTAAAGCCCCAAATACCCTGCCGAATTTTGGTTCACGAATGTGCGCGAATATGCTAGTCATCCTGTGTCGTGGACAAGTTCGGCATCTTTCTTGCCTATTCTTGGCCATTCGGGGACATGTCTGCGTCCACCACACGACTTTTGACAGTTGGTCACGACCGCCACGAAAGTTTCATGTTGCATGAAAAATTCGCGGCTGTTTGCCGAATGTGCACGAATGCAAAATGGACGCCGAATTGTCGCCGACATGTCGCCGACATGTCGCAGACAATTCGGCGTCCGATTCGCGGTATTCGGCGAATTGTCGCCGAATTTTGACCGTTGAAATTTAAATTTTATTGGCAAATAATGACATGTCGCCGACTATTCGGGGACATGTCTCCGACATGTCGCCGAATGGCCAAGACTATTCGGGGACATGTCCCCGAATATTCGGCGAATTAATCACGACACGGCAAACGGGTCGCGGTGGGAGGTGTACATGAAAAATTCGCGGCCGTTCGCCGAATGTGCACGAATGAAAAATGGACACCGAATTGTCGCCGAAATGTCGCCGACATGTCCCAGACAATTCGGCGTCTAATTCGCGGTATTCGGCGAATTGACGCCGAATTTTGACCGATGAAAATTTAATTTTGTTGGCGAATTTGCCGCCGACATGTCGTCGAATGGCCAAGCCTATTCGGGGACATGTCCCCGAATATTCGGCGAACATTCGGCGAATTAATCACGACACGGCAATCGGGTCGCGGTGGGAGGTGTACACCCGGGTCTCTCTCTCTCTCTCTCTCTCTCTCTCTCTCTCTCTCTCTCTCTCTCTCTCTCTCTCTCTCTCTCTCTCTCTCTCTCTCTTACGTCTACGCCTATAGCGCCTGTAGGCTTGCTTGAGGGACCTGGATGGTAGTCGGCCCCAGCCCGTATTGGCGCAGGCAAGTGTTTATAGTGGCGCCATCTTCTCTTGTATATATATATATATATATATATATATATATATATATATATATATATATATATATATATATATATATATATAAAACAAAGGAGTCAGCTCAAGGGCACAAAAAAAAGTAAACAACAATAAAAATAAATAAAAAAGCCCGCCACTCGCTGCTCACAAAAAGAATCCAAAGAGGTGGCCGAAAGAGAGGTCAATTTCGGGTGGAGAGGTGTCCAGGTACCCTTCTCTTGAAAGAGTTCAAGTCGTAGGCAGGAGGAAATACAGAAGAAAGAAGATTGTTCCAGAGTTTACCAGCGTGAGGGATGAAAGAGTGAAGATGCTGGTTAACTCTTGCATAAGGGGTTTGGACAGTATAGGAATGAGCATGAGTAGAAAGTCGCATGCAGCGGGGCCGCGGGAGGGGGGGAGGCATGCAGTTAGCAAGTTCAGAAGAGCAGTCAGCGTGAATATATCAATAGAAGATAGAAAAAGAGGCAACATGGCGGCGGAAATTAAGAGGTAGAAGACTATCAGTAAGAGGAGGAGAGCTGATGAGACGAAGAGCCTTAGACTCCACTCTGTCCAAGAGAGCTGTATGAGTGGAGCCCCTCACACACGTGAGATGCATACTCCATACGAGGGCGGACAATGCCCCTGTATATGGATAGCAACTGTGCGGGGGAGAAGAGCTGGCGGAGACGATACAGAACGCCCAACCTCGAGGAAGCTGATTTAGTGAGAGACGAGATGTGAAGTTTCCAGTTAAGATTTTGAGTTAAGGATAGACCGAAGATGTTTAGTGTTGAAGATGGTGACAGCTTAGTGTTGTCGAAGAATAGGGGATAGGTGCTTGGAAGATTGTGTCGAGTTGATAGGTGGAGAAATTGGGTTTTTGAGGCACTGAAGGACACAAGGTTCCATTTACCCCAATCGGAAATGATAGTAAGGTCTGAGGTTAAGCATTCTGCAGCCTCAAGCCTGGAGTCATGTAATTCCTGTTCAGAGGGTCTTCTGTTAAAAGAAGTTGAATAATGCAGAGTGGAGTCATCAGCGTATGAGTGGATAGGACAGTTTGTTATGGAAAGAAGATCATTGATGAATAACAGGAAGAGAGTGGGTGAAAGGACAGAGCCCTGTGGAACACCACTGTTGATAGGTTTAGGGGAAGAACAGTGACCGTCTACCACAGCAGAGATAGAACGGCCGGAAAGGAAACTGGAGATAAAGGAACAGAGAGAAGGATGGAATCCGAAAGAGGGCAGTTTAGAAAGCAAAGACTTGTGCCAGACTCTATCGAAGGCTTTCGGTATGTCTAGCGCAATTGAGAAAGTTTCACCGAAACGGCTACGAGAGGATGACCAATAATCAGTTAAGAGAGCAAGAAGATCGAATATATATATATATATATATATATATATATATATATATATATATATATATATATATATATATATATATATATATATGGAATAAGGAGTAAAATAATATAATAATAAATAGTAAACAAGAAGATTGTGAAAAACAAGAAGAATCATGAATTTATAAAATAGGTATGAAACTAACATTTTCATTTATTTCCTAATTCATTTACTTTTTATTACTTTATTTATTTCTTAATATCATTATTCTGCCATTATTTAACATTTGTTTTATTTTTTAGTTATTTAAATTAATTTCTTCTTTAAGGTACTGGTTTGTTTATTAATATTACGTAAGCATTCATTCATTCTAAAATATTTGCAGGAGGGCAAAACAAAAACAAGTCACATTTATACATTTTATTACACATACTATCATACATATTACCACACATTATCACAAATGGTATTTACTCGCCCACAATTCTGTCCTGCCAGGCCACTGCTCCCCGGGTGTTGTAGTAGTCCATGAGGTAGGCGCGGATATTCTTGGGGTCTACCATAGCTCTTGGGCTCCGCAGAGGGTCGAGTGGGACGATTTGATCGCCCTCTCGCCATTCCCCAGGAACAAGTTGCGAGAAACAAGGTGGGCTCTTCAGCTGCCGGTGAAGAGGTGTGTCGCACCCCGGATTCCCGTGCTTTTATATGCCACATGGGCATCAGATGATCAGCTGTCAGAAATCTTGGCACTGTCGGAGAATTGTCCCCGACATGTCACCGACACTTTGGGGACATACGAAGACAATTCGGAGACTTGTCGCTAATTATTCAGCGACGAAAAAAAAAAAAAAATGAACTCGGCGACATGGACGCCGAATAGTCGGCGACATGTCTCCGAACTGTCCCCGAATTGTCTTGAGCATTCGCCGACATGTCGCCGAATGATCACGAACTGTAAGAATCTTGGTCATGTCGGCGAACCGGTCGCCGAATTTTTTCACGAACTGATTCGGCGACAAGTTCGTGGCCAAAATTCGGCAAAGTATTTGGGGCTTAAGACTTACGCAAAACGCGTAAGACTTGACAGGTGTGTGTGTGTGTGTGTGTGTGTGTGTGTGTGTGTGTGTATATATATATATATATATATATATATATATATATATATATATATATATATATATATATATATATATATATATATATATATATATATATATATATATATATATATATATATATATATATATATATATATATATATATATATATATATATATATATATATATATAAGTAGCAATATTCTCGCACGGAAAACTCCACTCGCCACACTTGTACAGATTCAAGGGTGTATAAAACACACACACACACACACACACACACACACACACACACACACACACATAAACACCCTTGCGCAGCCCTCGACTCGCTCATTCCCGCACGCCGCGCTTACACCAGGTGAGTAACGGGGGCTCCAGCGGGTTTATTTTTTATCATTTCACCGGTCTGTGTGTGAAAACTGTGCGCCTCAAAGACCCATAACCATAGACCAACACAAGAGCTGCACCTTGATGAGTTTGATCGTTGAGGAAAAAAATGTAGTTCGCAAAAAAACAAAATGATAAAAGCAGTACTAGCTAGTAGTTTGTGATTGTAACATTTCTGATTCCAACCATTCTGATATCAAACTAAACAGTTTTTCTTTAATGATTACATCTACGTTTGTGTGAGAGCCAACAACAACGACAATTTTGTTACAATAAAATGTCAGTAAATGCCAGCAAGTGGCAGCCAATATGTAACTGTGGTATCAATATACCTCATTATACCTCATTGTTATTACGTAAAATATTAATGTGTAAGGAATTTATATGGTGCTAAAAGGATAAACTTGTATGGTGCTATTAGAAGGTAACATAGGTGCCGTTAAGAACGCTTACACGCAGCTACCGATGACCGATGCTCGTTTGTTTGGGTTACGCGGGCAGCGAGTCTGTCGCTTATAAGTGGATATGAATTGTAGACTCAGCGATATGGAGCGGTGATTCAATCCGTGGCACTGGAGGTCAGTATATTTTGCTAATATTTCTATGTTATAACACAATGTTAAGCTATGTAATGTTCACATACTGTGTATAAGAGTGTTTAGAATAGTTTAACCTATGAATGCAACAATATATGACTTAGGCTTCAGTGCAAGGAGCCAGAAAGTTTGGGATGTGTAAATTGATTATGTCATCACTTTTTCCCATAGTTTCACGGCACGACTGGGGCATGTATGGCGCACAAAATGGAGGACTCTTTGTCCAAAGCCACATCATAGGAATAAAGGAAAATTATACCAACGAAGTTTCCATGTCCTGCTGGCAGTCCATGCATGTCTGCGTGTCTGTGTAAACCAGCCCTAAGGGATGACTGTTCCATGTCCGCTTCACAATATATCCAGTCGAATCTGAACTTTATGTAAAACTATCAATTCAAAATCATATTAAGTGCATTATCGGCTTAATTAATTCCATTCATCCACTAATGTGAAAAAGGTTTTATCTATCTTCGTCCTGAATTAGAATTTATCTATTTTATACCCACTGCTACGTACGTGCCGTAACATTTTTTTTTTTTCATTACAAGTACTTTACCCGAACTGTACTTAACATTCATCCATCAAAAATAAAACCTTTTACAGATTGCAGCATGGTTTCGGAGGAAAGACCATCAGCCCAAGAGCTGGCGGAGCTGGTGCCTAAAGCTGCCAACAGGCTGCGTCCCTACATTCTGAGGACGCCCCTTCTCTTCTCGCCACCACTTTCGAAGGAAACGTCTGCTCATGTCTACCTTAAGTTGGGTATGTAAACAGGTCGAACATAACCATGCATATTGGCGCCTCTTGAGGGCTTTGATTCCATCCCTTCTTTTATTTTTTCAATACATAAATCACTTGGTCTGTCTACTCATACCGTCAATTATATACTAACAATAAAAAAATATTTCCTCTACTCTTCACCTATGGAAGAGAATGAACAGGTGAGTGGATCCGTGAAGGCGCGAGGAGCATTCAACAGAGCGGTGCTGATGGCGGCTGAGGGCGTGAAGACTGTGTACGTGGCCTCCAGCGGGAACTTGGCCCTGGCTGCGGTGGGTACTCAGGGCACCAAGGACGAACCAATGGTCCATGCCACACTCTGGAGTTCATTCCCTCCCTCTCCCCACCCCCCACCCCCCCTCCCCCCGTCCCGTTAACCCGACTAACGCCTAAATTTCTCTCCCATACCCTGATTCATCTTCATCCTCCTCTTATCATCATTAGCGTCATTAATAATAGCAATAATGATAATAATAATAATAATAATAATAATAATAATAATAATAATAATAATAGAGTAAAAGTCCTTTCAACCCAGTAGCAGCTGACACGTGCCTGCTCAGATTAGCGCTGCTTTTGGATTACCTAATGTCATCTTCCAATCAGTGTTAACATGAATAGACATAATTGATCTTCCCGGCCTGAGCGGGGCTGGAACCTTCGCCTGTCAAAACGCGAAGCCTGGAAGCGCAGAGCTTTAACCGACTGGGACTTCCACACACCACATACCACACACCCCTTGCTCATGGGGAGGAGTAACCACTCCTTGTCAGCGGAAAAATCCCGACCTGAGCGAGGCTCGAACTTCTGTCTGTCTGACCGCGAAACCTGGCAGTGCAGAGCTTTTAACCACTGAGCTACAGAGCAGTGTCATTCACCTTACGGTCAAGTAAACCAATGGATCGCGAATTGGTTGAGCAACAGACAACAAAGAGTAGTGATTGACGGATTTAACTCAGAGTGGGCGCCTGTCACTAGTGGCGTCCCTCAGGGCTCGGTCCTTGGCCCAGTGCTCTTCATTATTTTCATCAACGACGTGGATGTTGGACTCAAGAACCGCATTAGTAAATTTGCAGACGACACAAAGATTGGCAACTCGGTTCTCACTGACGAAGACAGGCAAAGCCTCCAAGAGGATTTGCACAAAATTTCAGCTTGGTCGGATAGATGGGAGATGCCCTTTAACGTAGACAAGTGCCAGGTCCTTCAAGTTGGAACGAGGAATAAGAAGTTCGAATACGAAATGCGCGGCGTTAAACTCAAAAGCGTTCAATGCGTCAAAGACTTGGGGGTCAAAATCGCGTCAAACCTCAAATTCTCACAGCAATGCATCGATGCAGCAAATAAAGCGAACAGAATGATGGGCTTCATTAAAAGAAACTTTGTATTCAAGAATAAAGATGTAATACTCCCGCTCTACAACAGTTTAGTCAGACCCCACTTGGAATATGCGGTACAGTTTTGGTCTCCCCACCATGCAAAGGATATTGCTAAATTAGAAGGTGTTCAGCGTCGGGCAACGAAAATGATCCCTTCCTTGCGCAACAAATCCTACGAAGAAAGGCTTTCTACCCTTAACATGTTCTCTCTTGAGAAACGTCGCCTCCGAGGAAAACTGATCGAATGTTTTAAAATACTTAATGGTTTCACGAATGTAGACAGATCAACATTGTTTATGATCGATGACACTTTGCGCACGAGGAACAATGGCGTAAAACTCAGATATAGACAAGTAAATTCGGACTGCACCAAATTTTTCTTCACCAACGTTGTAGTGAGAGAATGGAATAAGCTTCCACCGTCAGTGGTCCAGTGTAACACGATTGACTCCTTCAAAAATAAGCTCGACCGTCACTTCCTTCAACTTAATATCAACTAGAGTAGAAATGCAGCGTTTTGGAGTCTTCTGATTAATGTAAAATCACTTAGGTTTAAGGACAGACCACCAAGTCTGGACCATGGGGTCTGTGTGGTCTGATTTTCTATGTAAATCTATGTAAAAAACCTCTTGGTCTGCTGCGGGTCTCTCTCGAGACAGCCAGTCGTTCCACTACGGAAGGAGCTCAGAGCTCGGTGACCGATCTTTGGGGAGGTCTGAGACCACTCACACACAACACACCGCGACAACGAGGTCACAACTCCTCGCCTTACGTCGCGTACCTACTCACTACTAAGTGAACAGGGGCTACACGTGAAAGAAGATAAACCCAACTTATCTTCACCCGGCCGGAAAATCGAACCAAGGTCCTTCTGGTTGTGAGGCAAACGCTCTACCCACTGAACTACCGGGCCGGTGTGTGTGTGTGTGTGTGTGTATGTGTGTGTGTGTGTATTTACCTAGTTGTACCTAGTTGTAGTTTTACAGGGCTTGGGCTTACGCTCGTATGGTCCCGTCTCCATATCTGTATTTGTCCAGCTTTTTAAAGTTGTGCACACTCTTCGCCGATACTACATCCTCACTTTGTTCCAAACCTCTATATGCTTCTTTGCAAGAAGCTATATTTCTTTGTCTCTCAAGCATCTTCCTTTTCTCAATTTTTTTACTGTGTCCTTGTGTGTTGCTGGTGTTTCTTCCTTCTCTTAGTAGAAACTCCTCATTGTCTACTTCTTCTATTTTATTCCATAATTTATAAATTTGTATTAAGTCTCCCCTTTCTCTTCTTTGTTCCAATGTTGGCAGGTCCCTTTCCTTTACGGGGGTACGGGACACCTGAGGTCAACTAACTAAACTATCGGGTATTGCGAAGAAACTAAGTAGGCATCTATGTTGCCCACATTTTGTACGAGCCAGAACAATGTATGTATACTTATATGCATACTCATATGTATACATGTGTATATGTGTAGTGACACTTAAAATTACACAGCACCATTAATACATAGCCAATCACTTTAATTTTTATAGCTGTGAATAGTCTTTAGGTATGCCTAGAGCCCTATGGAAAATATTATGAAAGTTTTCCATATAGAAAGGCATAATGGTATTTCTTTTCTTATGTTCGTCGAACATCACGTAAAATCGTGCTTTTCTGTCACTTTTTCCTCTTAAAACTCCTATCTCCTTTACTCTATCAACAATATCTAATCACAGGTCCCTAGATACTTGTACAATAAAAATTCCCTGCACTTTTCACGTAAATCTGATTGATTTTAGATTTTCTGCGATTAAAAAAGAAAAAATTTAACCTTTAATTCGGTCCATTTAAATCCGCGCCAGACATTTAAAATTTGCGCTACAAGGAAAACATTGCTCAGGGATTATTTCTAGAAAGTATATGAATGTTTTTAACCCAGTTTTGTAAACTGCTATATTTTGACTCCCCCCCCCCCAGGTATCGCATACCCCCTTAACCATTCTTCATATGGCAATCCTTCCAGTTCTGGAACCATTTTCATTGCCATCCTTTGTATTCTTTCTAGTTTTTCATGTGTTTCTTCTTGTGGGGCGACCATACAGTTTCCGCATATTCCAGTTTTGGTCTAATCATAGTGGCTATTATCTTTTTCATCATATCTTTATCCATGTGGTGGAATGCTTTTCCTATATTTCTTACCATTCTATATGTATCACCAAATATCCTATTAACATGACTCTCAGACTGTTAATTATCTTGTATTGTCACTCCCAGATCTCTCTCTTCTTGAACTTTTAATATTTCTCCATCTCCCATTCTGTATGTCCAATCTGGTCTCTGTTCACTCTTTCCCATTTCCATTACATGACATTTTTTCACATTGAACTCCATCTCCCATTTCATACTCCAGTCCCAAATCTTATTCAGGTCCTCTTGCAGAATTTCACAGTCTTTACTGTTTCTTATATGTCTCAGCAATTTCACATCGTCTGCAAACAAGCTCATGTAACTGCTTACTTTCTCCGGCATATCATTTATATATATACTAGGAAAAGTATTGGTGCCAATACCGATCCTAGAGGCACTCCACTATCTACAATTCTCCATTCCGATTTCATGTCCTTTACCACTGTTCTCATTTCTCTTCCCCTTAAGTAACTTTCCATCCAGTTTTTCATTTTCCCTTTCAATCCTCTTTTATTTTCCAGCTTCCAAAGTAGTCGATCTTGTGTGTGGAACTTTGTCAAAAGCCTTCTTCAGGTCCAAATACACGCAATCTACCCATCCATCCCTCTCCTGTGTCATGTCTGTTACTCTTGAGTAAAAGCTCTGTAAGTTTGTTACACATGAATGCCCTTTTCTAAAGCCATACTGTTTTTCTGTAATTATATTATGTTCTAGAAATTTTGTCCATTTCTTTATGACTTTCTCACATATTTTACAAACTATACTGGTCAATGATACTGGTCTGTAGTTCAGAGGTTCTTCCTTTTTCCTGCTTTTGTATATAGGGACCACCTCAGCCCTCCACCACTCCTTTGGTACTTTACCAGTTGATATTGAGCACTTTATGATGTCATGTACCGGTCCAATCAGCTGATTTCTGCATTCTTTCAGTATTAAACCTGAGACTCCATCCGGTCCTATTGCTTTCCTCTCCTCCAGCTTCTCCATTATTTTATATCTCCTCTTTAGTTACTATGACTTCATCCATTTGAACATTTGTCTTGTTATCTTGTGGTTCATTGATTGTGATTCTTTTGTAAAAACTTGCTGTAATCTTTTGTTTAGCAGCTCGATCAGTCATGTCTTTAAGATCTTCAATTTTCTTATTTCCATCTTTCAGTCTTTCTATTTTTTTCTCTTGGTTTGATTTTTCCATTTATGAATCTATAAAACAGTTTAGGTTCTTCCTTGCACTTTTCAACAATATCCTTTTCATATCCTTTCACTTCTTTTCTCCTCATTTTCACGTATTCATTTCTTGCTATCTTAAAATCTTCTTTATTCCTTTGATTCTTGTTTCTTTTCAATCTCTTCCATGCTTTGTCTCTTTTTTCCTTTGCATCTGTCATGCCCCAAGATTTGATTTTCTCTTTTCCTCTATTATCCAACACAACCTCTGCATGTATCAAAACACACGAGAAATTAATCAAGACCAGGAGAGGGTATTCGCTGGCTGCCTGGGATTGAACCTGCGACCAGCGTGACGAGAGAGCCACTCCCTACCGAATCGGCCAAAGAGGTACCCCACTGGCTAAGTGGGTTATGGGAGGCTCATTCATCAGGCATAGTCGCCGCACTACACATCTGAACATCTCGCATTAAACCAGTCCTTCTTTCCTCTTTCTTTGGGTTTATACAATGGGACATATTTCATGACAACTGTTTCATATGCCTCCATAAAAATATCATACTTTTCCTGCACCTCCCTTGTTCTCTTCAACTTTTCCCAGTCTAGCTCTTCATAATATTTCTTAAGATTTTCTGTGTCCGTCTTCCTATAGTTTCTCCTGTTTCTTTTACATGATTCATCCCCCTCAGTGCCTTCCTCCTCTGTTTCCATCTCTATTATCACATGACTGCTCTTTCCCAGGGGACACACATACCATAATTCATTTAACAAGTACATTCCCTTTGTTAGCACCAGGTCCAGTCTTGCCGGTTCATCATAATTCCTGTATCTTGTGTTCTCCGTCACTCAATGCATCATCAAGTTTTCCATAGTCAATCTTAGAAATCTTTCCCCCCATGCCGTTTCACTACCTCCACTTTCAAAAGTTCCCAATTTACCTCCTTACAGTTGAAGTCTCCAACTAACAAGTCTCTTTTGTTTGCTTTGAGTAACCTACTCAAACTCTGAATGGTATCTTCAATCATCGTCTCATATTCTCCTTTGTTCCATGAGTTTATTCTTGGTGGTACATAGGTTGCTATTATCGTCATCATTTCTCTGTTTTTGTTCTCTAGATTAATGCTCACTATTTCTGCCTTTCCTTCTCCATAACCTACTATGTATTTACCTAGTTGTGAAATACAGGAAAAGAGCCATACTAGGCTCGTGCTGTCCCGTCTCCATAACGCTTATTATCCAGTTTGGCTTTAAATTCACGAATCGTGTTTGCAAACACAGTCTCCTTGTCAAGTCCATTCCATGTTGTTATGCTTCTGTAAGGAAAAATGTATTTCTTGATGTCTCTCCTACAGTCGCTCTTCTTCAATTTCTTACCATTGCCTCTTGTCACACTTCTGTCCCGTTCCACTAGGTCTTCCCTGTCCAATTTCTCCAATCCCTCTTGTATCCTGTACAATGCTATTAGGTCCCCTCTCTCTCTTCTACTCTCCAGTGTTATTAGTCCCAATTTCTCCAGTCTTTCTTCACAAGTATGTTCTCTCAGAGTTTCCGGTAATTTAGTCGCTGCTCTTTGTATTCTTTCCAACTTTCTAATTTCTTTCTTCAATCTAGGTGACCACACTAACGCTGCATATTCCAGTCTTGGACGTATCATCGATGTTATTAGTTTCTTCACCATTTCTTCATCTAAATATGTAAATGTTGCTTTTATGTTTCTAAGAAAATTGTATGTTTCCCCAGTTATCCGGTCTATATGTTTTCCAAAGGATAACTTGTCTGTTATGATCACTCCCAGATCTTTTCTTCAGTTTTTTTCATGGTTCTTTCATTACTCAGAGAGTCATTCCCCGATATTCGTCTACTGCTCTTACCAAACTCCATCAAGCTACACTTCTCTGAATTGAATGTCATTTGCCATTTGCGTGACCATTCGCTTATTCTGTCGAGATCTTTGGTCAGGGCTACACAGTCATGTGTGTGTGTGTGTGTGTGTGTGTGTGTGTGCAGGTAGGTAGGTAGAAAAATTCTGACACATTATTTTTCACTTCTGAATCGAAATTGGCTTTCAATCAATATAAACATTTCTTCCATATATTTTATCCTTCCGTCTTTCAAAACTCTTCCACACAGTTTAGCGACCACACTAGTCTGACACTAGGCAACACATTGCCCAATATTCAATTCCCAAGGAACTTTCCCTTCCAGGATACACATCATTATACTGTGAATCTTATCTGCAGGCTATAGCCTTCTCAACCCTGGGACTGAAAGGAAAAGTTGTGATCCCAACAAATACTGATGAAGACAAGAAAAGGAGATTAAAGGTAATGTATCTGCACAACTTTCTGATTAAAGCTCGAAGGCATCTTTACAAAATTATTTACGTATCTCATCAAACCACTTATTCAGTAACATTACAAGTCTGGTTTTGACTTTGCTCACTTTAAATTAAGAATCATGCACACTACTGCACCAGGAGTGTGAACCATGACAGTCCATTGCTATGAGGTTGCTACCTAGAATTTTAGTAAAATGAAATCACTACAAATATTTAAGAAAGTAAATAACCCCAACTGGTGTGATGCGTGGTGCAGGAGGAAAGCATTCTGTTGGTGGAACATGGCACTGACTTTGTGCATGCTGAGACCTTTGCAATCAAGCAAGCACAGGAGGCACAGGAGGGTTACCTGTCCCCCACCAGCGACTACCAGGTGATGGCTGGACAGGTGGGTGTTTGCCGATGAAGTTGGGAATGAACACATTTAACCTAAAAGCTGATATACTAACTCCTTAGGTTTGTCAAAAGACTATAGCTGATTAACCTTTCAAACATATCATCAACATTAATTATTCTCCTAATTCCTTATCTAATAACATTTATTTTTGTTTCCTCAAGTTTTTAACATTTTCCTTTCATGGTGATATTAACAAACAAACTCCTATGACATTATCAAACATCTGCATTTTCTTCTTGCAGGGGACAACTGCTCTGGAAATCCTGGAAGACCTGCCCCAAGTAGATGCAGTCTTTGTAACTGTAGGTGGTGGTGCTTTAATATCAGGAATGGCTGCCTATATCAAAACCCATCGCCCATCATGCAAGGTAAGTAAGGGTTAAACAATATCTAGCATCCCACATTGAATTTCATGATGGTAGTCATGTAGAAATTGACAAAGAAATGCAAATATTTCAGTTGCATTATAAAATGAGTTTGTAAGCTTGTCTTTTTAGGTGTGAATGTGACACACACACACACAATAAAAATCTGCATCACCATGATGTCTTTTGCCTCCATGGTGTAGTGGTCAGAAAGTTGTGAATCTGCAGGCCTGGGCTTGATCCTGGCCACAGTCTCACCAACTCCCCTCCTCTTACTGACAGCCTTCTGCCTCTTAAATTCCATTGCAATGTTGCTTCCCTTTCTATCTTCTAGTGATATTTTCATGCTAACTGCTCTTTTGAACTTGCTAACTGAATGCCTGACCCCCTCCTGCGGCTCCGGTGCATACGACTTTCTACTCTTGCTCATCTCTCTTCTATCCAAATCCCTTATGCAAGAGTTAACCAGCATATTCATTCTTGATCTCTCCTACTGGTAAACCCTGGAACAGTCTTCCTTCATCTATATTTCCTCCTGCCTGTGATGAACTCTTTAAAGAGGAGAGCATCAAGACACCCCTTCACTCAAAACTGAGCTCTCTTCTGTCTTCTCGTTCTTTTTCCTTTTGTCAGAGCAGTGTTTAGCAAGCTTTATTTTTTGTTGTTTTGTTTATTACCCTAAAGCTGCCTCCCTTGCAAACAGGTCTCTGCATCTAAAGTGATCCTGAATCTCATTTCAGGTGGTGGGCTGTTCGCCCTTCAACTCTAGGGTGATGCATAATTTGGTCCATGAAGGGCACACTTTTAATCTGGAGATGCAAGACACACTGTCTGATGCCACTGCTGGTTAGTGTAGTCCTTATTAATTCAGCCTGCATTACTTATTTATGTTTTATGGCTATACTTGCTATGCTTCCAGCCAGGCAAATGTGGAAATGTTTTAGATTTGATGTTGCTATCAGCCGACTACCAAAACCCCCAAAATGGCAATTAATATCCAAATTGCTCTAATACTCCAACATGCACATTAATGTTACTTTTTAAGCCCAGATCGACAACTTTTATTAGAGCTACAAATAACCACCCTCTACTGCCCCTGTGGTGCAGTGCTTAGCATACCTATCTACAAATACGTGAGCTCAGGTTCAAATCCCAACCTAAGTAGTTGGCACGCAGCTCACTCAGCTGTTAATCCTCGATTTGGGCTGGTCAATAATTGGGTACCTTGGGAAACCTAGGGAAGGTAAACTGAAGTAATCCAGATGTCACACTAGCCCTGTCTCCCGGGGTAATGATTTCTTAATCATCACAGGCTCAAGGGCTATGCACAGCTACAGCGTATGCCCCCAACTTTACTTTTACTTTTAACCCTCTTCTGCACAGCAACATGCTCCCACCATTTCTTTACTACCTACTCTTACAAAACCGTTACATGTGAGCTTTATGCTAATGCCTGCTGTTAATTAAGGGATATAATAGCACATTAGGAAAGCAGTTATCTTCAATGTGAACTTTCCACTATCCCAAACTTCTTAACCCACTCTAGCAGCAATGTTGATTTAAACACTGATATTTCCTTTGGCATGTCCTATGTACTACCACTCAGAGCAAAGCCAGGTGATGAAACTGATTTCTGATGAGCTTTCACTCAAAGTCAATTTGCAAAAATCAATGATGACCTCTGATATATGCCAGTGATAAGTAGAAACTGATTACATATAAATTGGTGCCATTTTGTTAGACTTTCTGTTGACATGAGGCTAAAATTGATTGGATATTAAAGCAAAACCAAGCATGTTAACGTAAGTTGCACTGGCTCAAGTAACATATCTCCATTACTAGCACTGTCTACATATGAAATATAATTTATTTGGACTTGGAAATGTCAAAAAGATCAAATCAAAATTTGATAAAATTTCAAGTGGCACACCTGATAGCCATCACCAAAATGGTGAATTGCTAGACTAAATACCAACAAATTCCAAGAAATCAATGATAACCTCTGATATATGCCTTTTTATCAAATATGTTAGTGGGTCTAATTAACGTACAGATGAATTCATTGAGAGCATACAGCATTACACTTTACTGTGTTACAGTTTTAAGTACTCTGTAATACTTGCAGGAGGAGTCATAAAGGATGCAGTGACTGTGCCAATGTGTCAAGAATTTGTAGACCAGTGGGTGCTGGTAGACGAGGAACAGATAGCCGAGGCAATCTGTTACTGCCTCAAAGAACATAAAAAGGTAAGATGTCTACTGGGTGGTGTGGTGTGATGTTTTAGACACAATAGGAAATAAGTGTGGAAGGAGCAAAAGAAAAAGAGCTGGTAAAGGAAGCTGAGATAAAAAACAAAAAACAGAGAACCAAAGAAGGGAAGACAGCTTTCTACTGGAGAGTATTGGATCAGAGGATGAGGAAGTGTTATCTGCAGAGAGAGGAGTGAGAAGGATGGTACAGACAAGATAGCACATAGTTTGAAAGTGGCATATGATAGAGGAAATAGTCTAATCTCACAAGGCTGGAGATAAACAATTTCATAGGGTAAAAAGAGCCCTGACATGTGCTTTCTGGAGTGCAAGTTAAGCAGGGATGTCATTATATCAAGTTGGGAGATGGAAAATATAGATTGTGGAGAAGAGAAAAAGGATAAAATGGTGAAATGGGAGGATTTGATGGTAGCAGTGAAGAAGTATTAATGTGGACATGTGGCATTGGGAGAGGGTATGGCAGGAGTGATAAACATGTAACTGGCAACAAGAGGGAAAGGCAGGAGACATTACAGTGGTGTGTTCCCTCCTAAGACAAGGGAAGATAAAGTTGAATTTTAAGAGACGATAACAGGAATGGCTAGACACAGGAAAAAGTGATTGAAGAAAGTGACACCCTATCAGTGGGGAACCATAACTGTAAAGAGGAGTGCTGCAAGGTAGGGGAAGCAGCAGCAAGGGAAGATTCATGGGGCAGTAAATTCAAGTAGGCTACCTAATTATGACAGTGAATGAAGTAATTACCCAGTGAGTCAAAGAAGAGATGAGATATGAAGATGATGACATTCCAGTACAATTTATTGCTAACCTCAGAAATACTGTATATGCAATAAAATCTTTGAGATACCCATGTCTCATAGGGAAAAGTGATCTTGTAGTAGTAGTTTCAAACAGTAGAAAGGAGTCTGGCACCCAGATAAGGGTTACATATGCATGTCTTACATACAAATACACCATAATGCTAATATGTGAAAACTACACAGCTTACTGCTCTATTTCAAGTACAGTAACATCCGTGTCATAAGACTATAAAAATCTATAGTGAGTTTTTATCCATTCGATGTACTATTCCTTCATAAAACCAATGACTGGCACCAAAGTAAAACAAAAAATTCCAAAACGTTAGCAGTACATGCAGTAATATGACATCATATCAGTATAAAAGCATACTCTGGCAATGGTCTCTTGATAAACTTCAGAGCTAACTGGACTTGATTTTTGTAGCTGTAAGCTTACCTTCCATGCAGTTCCATTCACCTTACATCTCCTACTCTCTGGCAGGTGATTGAGGGCGCAGCTGGGGTGGCACTGGCAGCATTCAGAAAGGTCTCAGCGGCCTATGTGGGAAAGAATGTGGCAGTGGTCATCTGTGGTGCAAACATCAGCATGGCCAATGTACATATACTTGTCAACAATAATGATAAGACTAAATATATCAATGAACAAAAATCTTAGATGACTGATTAAGCAGCAGTTGAAAAATCTCTAGTTTGTGATGCTGGCCATTCTGTCACTGAGGAGCAGTGCCCTGATATGGGAGGTATTTCCACAACACTCTGATACACTTGACTTGTCTACCACCACTAGGAGCCATGCTAAATTGATACAAAGCATCAAAGTTTATCCAAAGGTGTCATGAATGATTAGGATATTCCCAAACAATTATATAAAAGGTTTATAAATATATATTTACATAAGGTATACATGCAAAAAAACAAATAAATTTATAAAAAAATAATGCATACATACTGAGAATAACTGTTACAAAAATTAACTATGAAGTATTTTCATCTGAAAAAGGATTATGATTTAAACAATATATGGACATAAAGTTTTACTCTTCTTACTTCCCTTCCCTCTTCTTGTACCAGAGCCCTGCACTAATCTATAAGCACTTCCATTTAACAAAATACTAAGAAAAAAATGCTTTAAAGGTTCACTGAAAAATTATAAAATATGGCACATTAGCATAATTAACATGGTGAGTATGGAATCTGAATTTAATACGAAGTGGAATCTGAATTTGATATGCAGAAAAAAAATCAGTTATACTGCACAGCTTTCAAATAAATTCTGATACACATTTACTGCTTAATGGGCAGTACTCACAAAATCTAAAGTGTGTGAGCGTGTGTGTATGTGTGTGTGTGTGTGTGTGTGTGTGTAACTATTATTAGTGATCTGTTGGTAGAACAAATTCAAGTATGACAAAATGCAAAAATGAGTAACATATACACATGACAATGAAACTAATGATAATAATGCATCGATCTATAATTTCCCCCAGGCATGGTATAAGGTGTACTCTGATTGGGATGCCTTTCATTAGTTGTTATACTCATGCAGGGATCTATGATTTTAGTAAGAAAATATACCTAACCATCGTATATAAAAATAATAATAATAATAAAATCCCAGAAATAAAAAGGTCAAGCCATTAATTGACATGAATGGTAGTAAATACAAAAAATGAGAATTCTGAGATTGTCAACCTCCACCAGGGACAGTGTCCGTTCTGCTTACATAAAAACACAAAGATCTAAGCCAGACTATCTCCCAACCCTTTCTGGTAGCTCCTGAAAGCTCTAATGGTCTGCCCTCAATCACACAGGCATATTTTTCCATATTTGCTATCATTCAGTTAGTTATTGTAAGATATTCTAAAATATAGTGATTTCTCCTTTAGCCCATGCCAGACCTTTTCGACAAGTTTCAGGAAAACTGTGCAAGTAGTCTTTGTATAATCCTGCTAACAAACAGACAGACAGACCAAATCAAAAACATAACATCCTCGGCAAAGATAATTCAGAGCAAAATTTTTTAGGACACCACAATGTAAAACTCCTATTGCTCACAAAGAGCTAACAAAAATGAGGCACAACCAGGATCTTTCTGAACGTGAACTGAGAACTCTACCATTCAATAAACCAAGCAAAAACATGCAGTTATTAAAATACAGTACATAGATGAATTTATCCATCCATTTTGCCTCTGATCATAAACTGACAAAATTAACTGAAGTCTACCTGTCCAAAGAATATGTTGACTACAGCTACTTTATGCATATCAATTTATGTAAAAACCTGTGTTAAGCTTTACAATGAAATATCATAGGCATGTTTCTTAAATATCTGACATTATCCTCCTAAACATGACAGAAGTTTACTTTCAGAATCTTTAACATTACATAGCTGGTAGGACAGTGAGACCTGAATCCAATTCTCACAAGAGTTCATGCATGGTAGTGAGTGTCATGAGCTCATCCCCCATCACCCTCATAAAATATCAATAAAATCAATAATTGCAAATAGAGTAGGTAAGGTCCTTTCCTCCATGTTTTATGACCATGTTTTGATTGCTCCAACTGCCTTGCATGCTCCAATTGAAAATGATGAAACACATCTGTTGAATGATGAATAATTTCTAAAATGACTTTGACTAAAAAATATTCTTGTTGATATGCTTTAACCCAAAACCTTTCAGACATCCTTCCAGTGACATAATGTATATAGTACCTATATTTACAGCTCTCAGGGCTCTGATCATGTGCTGAGCAGGATGATTTGAGGGAAGGTGTTATTATTCCCAGTATCATTGAACACACACACACTCACACACACACACACACACATTATTATTATTGACATTATTATTATTAACTGTTACATGGAAGCATCAGAACTGTTACACATGCTATCATTATTCAAATAGGTATACAATTTAAAACATTACTGATAGTCAACATTTGGAGACACACACACACACACAAACACACACACAGAGGCACTTGATGGGCGGGGTCTTTGCCAAACTGTGACCCAGACTAAAGGAAGACACGTGGTCTGTTATTTAAAGCTGAAAACATGTAAACTGTGACCAACTGAGTATGTAACGTCACAAACACGTCACCATATGTCACTCCGTAGGTCATTATCCACACACACAGTAAATACATTGTCCTTACACGCTGAGAAAACCGTGCATGGTGGCAGGTGGTTTTAAGTAAAAGAATTGAGCATATCCAGCTTCAATAATCCCCTTGTACTAACTAAGAATGGTTTTTCTTTTCGGTAAATCACCATCTCAATGCTCTCGCCTGGAAACCTTTGTAAACCTTTAGTGTTAGCCTCTCTGGAAGCTTTACGAATTCCATAAGGACTTGCGAACCCCTTAACCTCGTGAATCCGATCCCAGGAACAGAACATAGTAACTTCACTACACACGGCTTTGAAACAGCTGAAATTTGAAAGGCACAGGGAACTTCACTACATACGGCTTTGAAACTTAGCAGAAACTATGAATGCACAGGAAACTTCAATACACACGGCTTTGAAACTTGCTGTAGCTTTAAAGGCACAGGAAACTTCACTACACTTGGCTTCGAAACTTGCTAAAACTTTAAAGGCACAGGGAACTTCACTACACACGGCTTTGAAACTTGCTGAAACTTTAACCCCTAAAGGGCCGGAGGCGGCTATAGCCGCTTTTCCACGGAAGGGCTTTCGCGCTAAATTTATTTACTTTTCGGTAATTTTCGATGACCATTCGTTGGCAACACTGCCAGAGATATGTTTAGGCTACTGCTTCAGAATCTTGCCCGCTCTCACGATGGACAGGCGTACTGACACGGATTCTGACGCGTCCGATTTCCTGCCAGACCCTGCCGAGCCCAGCACCTCAACGCCTAGACATATTCCCGCCCAAGCTCGACCACGTGCTTCACCTCTTAGCGACAGCAAAATACTACGGGAACTCAATAGAACTGTCTCCTCGTACTTATCAAGTGATCCCGAGGAACTTGAACTAAGTGACGTGAGCATAGAGAATGAAGGAAAGTCTCTACTCGTCAACTCAATATTTCTCCAAAACCACAGCACATAGAAACGTTTTCATGCAATAATTAAAAAGAAGAAGAGTTGATGATGACTATGACGACAAAGTAATTTGTTATTGCATTGTAGTTCAGCAGAATCAAGTGTGTGAATATAGGCTATTTTCGGTGTTTGGTGCTGAGGTGCCGGTCCTGTGGATGTTGTAGATGACCACCCAGGCCGGCCCTTTAGGGGTTAAAGGCACGGGAAACTTCACTTCATACGGCTTTGAAACTTAGCAGAAACTTTGAAGGCACAGGAAACGTCAATACACACGGCTTTGAAACTTGCTGAAACTTTAATGAGACGGGAAACTTCACTTCATACGGCTTTGAAACTTAGCTGAAACTTTAAAGGCAAGGGGAACTTCACTACCTACACACGGCTTTAAAACTTGCGGAAACTTTAAAGGCACAGAACACCTCGATCAGTACACTCTAAAACTTGCTGAAACTTCGAAGGCACAGAAAACTTCAAATGGCTGAAAAGTTAAAGGAACATTCGGCTTTGAAACTTAGCTGAAACTTTAAAGGCACACACTAACTTCACTACAGTCGGCTTTGTAACTTAGCTGAAACTTTAACAGGAAACAGGAAACTCACCAGCCAGGCAGCGTTTGAGGAGCATTCTTGTGGGGGAAGAAATAAAGGCACTAGTGACACGAGATGAGGCAAAATAAGTCAAATAAAGGGCGCGGTTCATGACACGCCGCAGGCTTGTTCAATGGTGACGGTCATGTTGCTGGAACTAGGAATTAGCTCGCAGCCGCAAATTAACTCGCAGAAAGAGGTTCAACTTGGTTACTTTTTCTACATTTCACTCACCGCTATCGTTTACTTGTCCTGTTTCGGCTTCAATACATGGCGCGAACATCAGGGAAGCATTTTTATTCAAGAGAAGGGTTTACAACAAACGAATAGGGCAGATTTTTTTTGAAAGAATTACCCCCACGTTGGTGTTCACTCAGTTCTCGCTTGTTTGGTCTGTTGGTCTGGTGTGTTGTTTTCTTTCATGCAATATCAACCATCACAAAAGATTACAAACTGACAAATTAGAAGAAGACCAGGCAAATTATTATGTTTTCCTGCCGTGTTTTCCCCAAGCGCATGCGTGGTGGACAGCATAGCGACTTATTTCTTCGAGGAGCTATTTCTTGCAACAACGACTAGCACCGCGTGATAGGTTATGTAAAAATGGTTTTCCGGGCATGAAGAAAATGAATTAAGAGGTTGCAATGAATAGAAAACATAGATATACCCAGAGGAAGTACTTTTTAGCTATCATGGAGCATAATTATTACCATCAGGTGAGCCAATATTGTTCGACTCCTTGGGAGGCGAGATTTAAACATATAGAAAAACATAGTACTTTTCAGTTATATACGCTAAGGTGATTGCGTTTCTTATATAGTTAATCTTTCTTATATAGATAGACTCCCTGTAAATGACTCACCGACGCCGCTTCAGTCAGTGTGGCGCGGTGTCGTGAGGAGTGAGTACCGCGTGTTTGTCCTTTGGTGGCCGCCTTTATTATCAGTTTATTACACTCGGTTGCTTGCAGGAGACTTTTGTAAACGTGTGTCCGTGCGTGCGGTGATGTGACGGAGCTCGTACCTCCCGGTGAGTAAGCTGTTGTTATTGTTATCATTATTATTGTTGATGTTATGATGGGGCATGGCGGAGGCTAGGCTCAGGTGGACGGGCTGGGCGGGGCGAGTTGTCAGATTATTCAAGCATGTTGGTGCACGATCTTGACATCATTCTAATACAATATATTGTTGCACAATTCGTTTAAGAACACCTTGATAGGCCTCAGTCATCTTGTTAGGAGAAGCAGGGCTTGATGATCACCGAATGGTAGTTACAACTTAGCTCTTTATGGGATTATTTAGATAAACTATGCATTAGAGTTTCCATGTTTGCAGTGGTTATACAGATAAGATGAAGCTATTAACAAACATATGAAGGCTTACGTTTCGCCACTTTTGGCTTCTCGTTCCTGTGTGTACAGCGGGCGTGACGGCCCCAGGCGGAGCAGTTTGATTGGTCAGTGGGTAACAACATAGCCTAGTAGAATTTCTGACGAACTGAAATGCTTTTTTTTTCTTTTTTTTTCGGGTAGTGGTTATTAACACATTCGGGTACTTTTTTCCATGAGTTAGTATAGGTGTTGTCCTGCGCAGTTCTGTTCTAAAAGAGGCGTGGAGTCACTGGAAACCCTAGCACTGTCATGAATGGTTGTGTGGTGGAAATAACGTATCGGGTACCTATGCTGGCAATTCCTCTTCAGTACTACTGGATATCAAAGGATGTGATCGTGTCAAGAGGAGCACTAACAGCGATCATTGTCAAAGGGTTTGTACTCCATGCCGATGCAGTGGAGTAAGTTGTAGCATGTGTATCAGGAGGAATAGGCTACTTCAAATGCTACTCATTATCGTTGACAGGTGGTTGCCGTGCACGGACATGCTCGGTCCATCTGTGTAACATTGTCGAACGAATGAATCGAGAGAAAACACGACAAAGCCTCAATATCGGCTGGTGGTGCCCGTGGTCCTGCTTGGGTCTGTCTTGAAGGAGTACTCGGAGCCCTTGTAGTCACTGGGTTTGTACTGCGTGTTGGTGTAGTGGATTTCCGGCATGTTGAGCGTCTTGGTCCAGTGGTTGGTCCAGTACAGCTCTCCCGGCGGCGGCCTCATCTTCTCCACCTCCCGGCATACAAACACGCAGTAGATGAGCGAGCCGAACAGCGTCATGAACCCGAAGATGAGCATGCACAGGCCGATGTACCTGCAACAGTGGAAGCGGACCAAAGTTTGTTATTTAGAAGGGTTCGAATATGACAGTTCTTTAAAAGCGCATCCTTGAAGCTACAAGTATTTGCTGTGATTATAGTTTCAATTATTGCTTAATTTTGCTGCTCGGTGAAAAGAGAACCATTCCTAATGCCGTTCCTGATTGTTAGTGAAGCTCAAAGGTTGTTGTTTTTGCAGTTATTACGTGGAAGTCATTATGAGAGACTCCGACACTGGGAAATTATAACACCACAACAATCAAACCCTTCAGTCTCGTCACCATCACAACCACATCATCATCAACAGGATGTTCAGGGTTACGCACCATACAAAGGCGGGGTCATACAGCTGCAGCACCACCACGAAGCCCAGGGTGATGAGCAGCAGGCCCAGGTTGAGCAGCACCATCAGGCAACACACGCTACGAGTGTTGGGGCAGCACGGGTGTGGAGCCGTCATCGTCTCCATCACCAGCTTCCCGCCCCTCGTCGTCTTGGTCTTGACGCTCACCTTGTCGCTCGCCCCACCCCCAGTGCGATATGTATACTGACTGTAGGAAAGGAGGGGGAATTACAGAAAGGGCAGGAGTATATATCTCAAAGAGGTTTTATCATATAGGCCTAAAACGATAAAGTTCTGCAAAATGAAAAATATGAAGACTTTTAGGAATCATTAGCTAAAGATGATTCAGAAGAGTATAAAGATAATGGTAAGCAAGAACTCGAAGAATAAGACTCGAAGAAAAAAACGTACAAGAAGAATGAACAGGAAGTAAAATAAAAGGACCTACAACTACAATTACGGTACTACTACTACTACCATGCACACCTGATCTCCGAGTGGGGTCTGGGCATGCGCGTGGAGGCATAGATCTCCGAGGCTGCTCTGGAAGCTGCCCTCCGCTCCTCCTCCAGTTGTGGGTTGATCACTGCTTCGTTACGGACGGTGAACTCGCTCTCGGCACGGTCACTGGGGGCGCGGTCAACCTCCAGGCCGGGGTTGTAGTAGACCTGAGGGTGGAGGTGATGACGATAAGGGGTGAAGAGTTGGTCAGGATTAAATAGGTTAGGTTAGGTATATGATGCTTGGGTTCGTGTTGTGTTGTAGAGGTTTTACTAGGTATGAGTAGGTAGGCAGAGATAAACAGAGATAGATAGATAGATATAGAGTGATAATATTAATGATAGTAGAAACAAGTATAAATGTGTCTCAACTAACTGTAGAAAGCCAACAATAAAACCGGTTACGGCCGTTGATTCATCTCCAGAAATAGAAAACAATGGAGCCTTCTCAAACTGGATGTCACGATAACGTTTTCCAGCGTGTATCGTCTCCGGGAGCTCCGTCCGTCTCTCGAGATGTTATGATATATATATATATATATATATATATATATATATATATATATATATATATATATATATATATATATATATATATAACCCTTCTGCTTATTCTGTCAAACTGTTCTCTCCGTTGGGCTCCTCCGATCACAATCTTATTTCTGCATCCTGTCCTATCGCTCCTGTACACCCTCTGGACCCACCGAAGAGGCGATGCTTCTGGCATTTTGCTTCAGCTCGGTGGGACGACCCGAGGATGTACTTTTCCGATTTCCCGTGGAATGATTATTGCTTCCAGGATAGAGACCCCTCTGTGTGTGCTCAGCGCATCACAGAGGTGATTGTCTCTGGAATGGAGGCATACATTCCTCGTTCTTTCTCTACTCCTCACGCTAAAAAGCCTTGGTTTAATCACGCTTGTTCTCGTGCTGTCAATGATAGAGAGGTAGCTCACAAAAGGTACCAGAGCCTTCAAACTAATGCTAATTATGAACTTTACATTTCTGCCCGAAATCGTGCCAAATCTATTCTCCGACTAACCAAAAATTCTTTCATTAATAGAAAATGTCAAAACCTTGCTTTCTCTAACTCTACCCGTGACTTGTGGCATCTAGCCAAAAACATCTCCTCCAACTTCACTTCTTCATCTTTCCCTCCACTCCTCAGTCCTGACGGCAACACTGCCGTCTCATCTATCTCTAAGGCTGAACTCTTCTCTCAAACTTTTTCTAAAACCTCCACTCTGGACGATTCTGGGCATATTCCTCCTACTCATCCCCCTCTGACTCCTTTATGCCTGTTATAAAGATTCTTCAAAATGATGTTTTCTACGCCTCTCTGGACTCAATCCTCAGAAGTCTTATTGACCTGATGGAGTGCCTCCTATTGTAATTAAAAACTGTGCCTCCGTGCTGTCACCTTGCCTGGTCAAACTCTTTCGCCTCTGCCTGTCAACATCTACCTTTCCTTCTTGCTGGAAGTATGCCTTCATACAGCTTGTGCCTAAGAAGGGTGACCGCTCCAATCCCTCAAACTACCGTCCTATAGCTTTACTTTCTTGTCTATCTAAAGCTTTTGAATCAATCCTTAACCGTAAGATTCAAAAGCACCTTTCCACTTCTGACCTTCTATCTGATCGCCAGTATGGGTTCCGCAAGGGGCGTTCTACTGGTGATCTCCTAGCCTTCTTAACTGACTCTTGGTCATCCTCTCTTAGCCGTTTCGGTGAAACTTTTGCTATTGCTCTGGACATATCAAAAGCTTTTGATAGGGTCTGGCACAAATCTTTGCTTTCTAAACTACCCTCCTACGGTTTCTATCCTTCTCTCTGTACCTTTATCTCCAGTTTCCTTTCTGACCGTTCTATTTCTGCCGTGGTAGACGGTCACTGTTCTTCCCCTAAATCTATTAACAGTGGTGTCCCACAGGTTCTGTCCTATCTCCCACTCTTTTCTGTTGTTCATTGATGATCTTCTTTCCAAAACGAACTGTCCTATCCATTCCTACGCCGATGATTCCACTCTGCATTACTCAACTTCTTTTAATAGAAGACCCACCCTTCAGGAACTTAACGACTCAAGGCTGGAGGCTGCAGAACGCTTAGCCTCAGACTTTACTATTATTTCCGATTGGGCAAGAAGAACCTGGTGTCCTTCAACGCCTCAAAAACACAGTTTCTCCACCTATCCACTCGACACAATCTTCCAAACAACTATCCCTATTCTTTGACAACACCCAGCTATCACCTTCCTCAACACTAAACATCCTCGGTCTATCCTTAACTCAAAATCTCAACTGGAAACTTCATATCTCATCTCTTACTAAATCAGCTTCCTCGAGGCTGGGCGTTCTGTACCGTCTCCGCCAGTTCTTCTCCCCTGCACAGTTGCTGTCCATATACAGGGGCCTTGTCCGCCCTCGTATGGAGTATGCATCTCATGTGGGGGGCTCCACTCACAGCTCTTCTGGACAGAGTGGAGGCTAAGGCTCTTCGTCTCATCAGCTCTCCTCCTCATACTGATAGTCTTCTACCTCTTAAATTCCGCCGCAATGTTGCCTCTCTTTCTATCTTCTATCGGTATTTCCACGCTGACTGCTCTTCTGAACTTGCTAACTGCATGCCTCCCCCCCTCCCGCTGCCCCGCTGCACTCGACTTTCTACTCATGCTCATCCCTATACTGTCCAAACCCCTTATGCAAGAGTTAACCAGCATCTTCACTCTTTCATCCCTCACGCTGGTAAACTCTGGAACAATCTTCCTTCATCTGTATTTCCTCCTGCCTATGACTTGAACTCTTTCAAGAGGAGGGTATCAGGACACCTCTCCTCCCGTATATGATCTTCCTTTCGGCCACCTCTTTTTTTTCTTTTTTAGGAGCAGTGAGTAGCGGGCTTTTTTTTATTATTGTTTTCTTTTTTTGTGTGCCCTTGAGCTGCCTCCTTTGTTGTAAAAAAAAAAAAAAAAAAAAAAAAATATATATATATATATATATATATATATATATATATATATATATATATATATATATATATATATATATATAGTTGTTGAAGTTATTAATGTCCTAAATTAAGGAAATGGGTGACCTCGTTGACATGATTACTCAACATTAACCATAATCATGCATTCATTATATCCAACCCATCGCTCTGATACTATGAAGATTACAAGCCCGTTATACATAAAAAAATGGCATAGTCTACACGTGAATTGTTTATATCTTGCTCGGTTCATCTTTTGCTCCTCCTTGCGAACTAGTCTCATTTTTTTTTTCAACGATTCATTCTTGTAGGTCAAAGGGCAGAGGGATTTTCTTTTCCTGTTTCGAACCTGTATGAAGGTGATTTTTTCAGCACTTTTTTTTTTTTTCTTCTTCAAGCAGTCTCGCGTCATGCTTTTCGTAATGAGTAGTTATATAGACCTAGAATGTTCTCAGTATATATATATTTTTTCACCTGCGAACCTGTATGTAACTTTCTTGTTCGATTCTTTCTACTTTTTTTTTTTCCCAGCTGCGGTGTCTCCATCCCCTTCACATTTCCTCGACTTACATTGCCGACCTTGCTCCCATCCCGTCCCGTCCTTGTGGCCCTTAGAAACTAACGACCACTTTTTGCCGCCATTCCATTTCCCTCCAGCCGGCAAGAACTCGATCGGCGCTTAGCACAGCCTAGCAGCTCCCGCAACGTCATTGGCGGTCACCTCGCTGTTCACTGCTGTTGCTGGGGTGCCCTGCTCCTGCCTGTCTGCTTGATGACCTCACATGCCCTGCTTTTGATCTGTCTTTTCGTTGATAACATTATGCTAAACTCATTAAACTTGTTCGTCACCCTTATTATTACGTCTTCCTCGAGTAAAGGCTCTATTTTTGCAAGTGTTTAATGATGCCACCAAGCTTCCCGTTACCTTTGTCCCCTATGGTTGCATCGGTCGAGAGTGGTGTGAGACGAACGTTGTATGAAGGCGGATATTAAGTTGAAAGAAGAAATACGTAAGACACTGGGAATACGATTTGGCTGTCACCTTTGTCCTTAATACGAATTTGACGAAGTGAAAGATGAGCTTAGAAAGTTATGCACGCGAGGTGAAAATGCAAATAATTAGTACTTGATCACCTATTTTCACGCATCTAAATTTCTCGTTCACACTAGATGGACTTATTGCAGCGCTTCATATTAATAGTAGTAAAAGAAACACTTCCGTAACGCACCAATTCAGACGATTATTAAGACAACGAAGAATGGAAGGGCAGCAACCTCAAGACAATGCTCGGGAGACGGAACAGAAAGTGGGAAGAGGAAAAAATAAGGAAATGAAGCGTGATGTGTGTGTGTGTGTGTGTGCGTGTGTGATGAAGGACGTTTATGTGGCTTGAATGCTCCGCTGTTATGGCCTTCGGATGTTGTTTTCCTCCTTCAACTTTAATGTGACTCCATTTTGTGGCGGGAAATGATGATGATAGACACTCTCTCTCTCTCTCTCTCTCTCTCTCTCTCTCTCTCTCTCTCTCTCTCTCTCTCTCTAAGTTTGCCGCCAGCTGATTCCACTGACTTGAAAGCGTCCGAGTTCAAAGTCACCTCATTAAAAACAGCAACCACGGTTTATCTCCATTTCTTTACTTTCTTCTCTTCCTCGTTTATATCCCTTCCTTCCGCTTTATAATTATTACTCATTTACATTCCTCCTTTCACCTTCCCACCATCCTTTCTTCTTTTCACTCCACTTTTCCTTCTCTTAACTCATCTTCATCCATCGCCTCGCCTTTTCTATTTCATCCTCTCCTTTCCTCTAGTCTATACCCATCTTTACTCATCCACATCATTATCCTTCCCCATTTCTCCCTCTCATTCATCCTTCCCCTCTCCCTCCCTTCACTCACCTCTCTGCTGGAGTAACCATTTCGGCTGGAGTGGTCTCGGTCCCGGGATCTTGAGCGGCTTCTGTCCCTCCGCGGGGGTCGCTGCGGGGGCGAGTACTCGTAGCTACTGACGGAGGGAGGGGCCCCGTACCCGCTTGGCCCCGGCTGCTGCGTGTAGTCGACGTAGCGGGAGGAGGAGGGGCCCAGCCTGTCCAGACTCATCGTGGCGGTAGTGTTGATGAGGAGATAGGGAGGAACCTAGACTGGAAGACGGACATATAGTTAATAATAATGGCACTTTATCATCATTATTCAACGGTAGATTAGTATGAGGTGTATATGCAGATAAATTGTTACCTTAATGAGTCTATTGAAGATTAAATAATTGTTAGATCTTAAATAAACGTGGATTCGAGACGGATCACAGAGCATCAATGATTCTATTAGTAGATACTCACGTAACAAATATTCATCCCGTAATCAGTTGTGTTGTATGCAGAGAATTAAAACGTTTAACGTAGTCCTCTGTACACGTATTTTTATGCTCGTGATGTCGTAAGGGCAAGAAAGGAACAATTGCTTTGATATTAAAATTTTCTCATCATGATACTCACTAACCACGTGGAGTTCCTGGTAGTGAAGGAAAGTGCGTTGCGTGTATCCAGCCGTGCGTCGAGTCCCAAGGTGGCTTGCAGAGAGGAGGAGAGCGAGGTAAACGAAGACTTGTTAAGAAGAAAAAGGGGGATGGGAAGGAGGAAAGAGCGAGAGGAGGAGGGAAAGGGAAAGGGGAAGGGAGATTTAAACGCTCAGGAAACTCTTAATTAGCTGGAACCTGCAAAGAAATTAATTTAGCGTTAGTGGAACATAATGCTTAGAGAAAATATCTTGCCTCTTATTCTTGTATCCGTCTAAACCGACATGTTTTTTTCTAGTGTTTTTTTGCAATTCACGCATGGGTTAATGGTGAAATTCTCTCTCTCTCTCTCTCTCTCTCTCTCTCTCTCTCTCTCTCTCTCTCTCTCTCTCTCTCTCTCATCATAGCTTTACCATATACACCATAATCAGACCACCACAAACACGCCACAAGCCGGGCCGTGACATAAAGGTGTGCGACGGCCTCGTTGTGGTAACATTGCAATCTTTCAGGGGCGTGTGGCAACTTAGCGCCTTGAGTGTTGGCGGTGAAGCATGCACACGGAGAGAGCATGGCGGCTACAACTTTGTATATGGCTAACTAAAGCAAACGAGTGATTTTTATATATGGTGCTCTCTCTCTCTCTCTCTCTCTCTCTCTCTCTCTCTTTGTTTCACTATTCAGATCCCGTCCCCATCCTCCCGTTGAGCTTCATAGACAGACCTATTCCTACTCCGCGTTGACCTTTCACTTTCACCGGAGTTTTATCTTCACCTGTGGCCACGAAAACACCCCGGGGCGACAAGGCGTTCTGCCCACTAAAACTTAGACCAGAAAGAACTGACCGTTTTCCGCCCTCGCCCAAAAGCAAAGGTCACAAGGTAGATCTGCCCGCAAAGTTTGGAAGAGCGCCAGAGGAAGAACAGCTTGTATACTAAAAGACTAACTCAGATAAATCGTATATTCACCCACAGCCCTTGAGAAGCGCTCCCAGAAACTTAAGTAGAGTTGCGAGTCGAATTGTGAGTCGTCCCACTCATTCTAGTATTTCTCAATCCCACAGCTGAGAACACCCTGGATATCAAGAGCATACATTAGCGAGAGACCTTGCCTTCACCGCAAGCCCTTGAAAGACAGTCTTATTATAATCACCGAAACGTAGCAAGGAGTGACTCATGAAATGTGAGAATATGCAGTCGTTCTGTCGTTCCTCATATAGACTGCTGAAGAACTGTGCACCAAAAACCTAAATCAAAGAGACGTATTTTCATCATAAACCACTGAGAGACATGGCTATAATTACCAAACACCGAGGTAGCGACAGGTGTTCAAAGGGTGTGTAATCCTGTTCTGTCATTTACCATGCAGGCAGATGAACACCACCCCGGAAGCCAGAAGCCTATACTTGAGAGATTGCATTTCCACCCAAAGTCCTTGAGAGGCATTGTTCTTGGTCACCTAACACCAAGGTAGCGAGGAACGACTCAAGATGGGTGATTCTTTCTATTAATTCTAACATTCCCGATGCAGACAGATGAACAGTCCCTCCTTACAAAGACCAAGATTAAAGGGGTGTTATTTACTCCCCAAACTTTTGAGAGACAACATTACGACCACCAGTAATGGAAGCACAAAAATAAGGAGTGACTCGAAGTGTTCTATTCAATTATTCCCATACAGACAGAAGAACAGCCCCTACCAGAGAGAGCCCTGAGTTCCACATAAGGACAACCCTGTTAGTCACCACACACCAAGGTAGAAAGGAGTGACTCAAGAGGGGCGAGTCATCCAACCACTCCCCAGGACATTCCTCCCTAGGGCACAGGGCTTGCATACCTCAGTCGAGCAGAACAGAGCACAGCAGCCCCGACGTTCTCAGCCGTGCATGCGACCCTGAGATGAGTCATGCATGCCCCACCCCGCCCCCGCTGCCGCTTACCTGCCTCATCCCACCTCGACCACCTTGCTTCTTCCTCCTTGCGGTGATATTTTTTCTTTTACGTCAAAGGTAACAGTGGCATTTGTTTGGGAAATAGTGTGTGTGTGTGTGTGTGTGTGTGTGTGTGTGTGTGTGTGTGTGTGTGTGTGAGAGAGAGAGAGAGAGAGAGAGAGAGAGTGCGTGTGTGTCGTGAGCCTTGACTGTGTGTGGGAGACGGCGGATGTTGCGTTAAGAGTGACCGGTTTCTGTAGGTACTCCTCCCTCGCAATGAGACCGACACTGCACTTATTCCTTCTGGGGTCTTGTCGCTGTTTCATACATCTTTGTCTTTACGGCTCCTCTTAATGTCTTTTTGTATGCCTTCATTTTCCCTTTGTGGCTTATTATTTCTTATTTCTGGACCTGTTCACGTCTTTTTTTTGTACTAGCTCTGAGTTTATATGTTAAGTTACTTGCCATATATGTGGTTTCTTTGTTTAAGTACTGATCTCTGTCCCTTTATCTCTTTCTCTTGATTTCCTGTCTTTTTCTGTCTCACCTACATCTCTATATCATGGTTGTGTCTTTGGTTGGTATTATAAGACACTTTCGCTTCTACCATCAACTGTTTCTAAAGGTCAAAGAGGGAGGCAATCGAGTTCTAATGAGTGTTTCTTTAGGCTCACGGTACAGAAGAAGGGTCAAACTACCACCAAGGTAAAAAAACTACTCCTGGAAATGCCCAAAAGTCCTAGGAAAGCCTTGTCAAATAGGCGAACTTAAGCGACAAAATGTTTAGTAATACGGCCTTTTATCTCCCCGTGTGACTCTTTAAATCATACTGCACTCGTAATCTACATCCTCCCCGTGTAGCGCTGCGGGTCCTCCTCCTGCTGCCCTAGATCATGATTGGTTCCCCGGGGCTCCACGTATTTGGCCCTCGTGCGGCTTGGAGCTCACGTCCACCCACATCACTCCTCCATGCAAACGTTGCCACACCCTCCCTTACGTAATGCCCTCGTAAGCTTCGTCATCGTCAGCATCATTTAACACGGACGTCGAGTGATGGTGATTGTTGTGGTGGTGGTGGTGATGGTGGTGGTTGGGTTAGCCGTGGTTACGTGGTAGGGGGTTGAGAATAGTTACTGTTGCGTGGGTTGCCTGCTGAAGAGGAAGGAGCCAATTCTCTCTCTCTCTCTCTCTCTCTCTCTCTCTCTCTCTCTCTCTCTCTCTCTCTCTCTCTCTCTCTCTCTCTCTCTCTCTCTCTCCAGAGAGAGAGAGAGAGAGAGAGAGAATGATGAAGACGTGAAGCAACTAACCCTGAGGCCTCCTGTGTACCGGTGGGCGTCTGGCAAGTGTGGGCAGTGTGAGGGAGTGACGTCATACCCCTCTCTCTCTCTCTCTCTCTCTCTCTCTCTCTCTCTCTCTCTCTCTCTCTCTCTCTCTCTCATCAACACTCAATTTTATTTTTATTTTTTATTATTATTATTTAGGACAGACAGTCACCTCAAGGATTCCCAAGTTCACCCGAGTCCTTGAAGCACCAACAGGGATTCACGTCGACACAACAATCGGGAAAGCTCTTAATAACATCCCGTAAAAGCTCTCTTGTTCTGTGATGCTCTGAAGGTCGGAGGGATCGCGGAAACAATGGAATATGGCTGCGCGTTGGAATGGGAGAGAAAATGCCATGCCGTGAAAGCTCCTGACATCCCGTGAAAGTTTCCTTGTTTTATATGATGCTCCAAAGGCCGGAAGGATCGTGGAAACAATGGAATGTGGCTGCGGGTCGGTTGTCTTCCTGCTTCACGGGGAGAAATAAAATAGCAGGCACCTCCGACGCACGACCAGAGGCACGCCGTGGGCCCGTAGGCACCCGGAACACCCGAGAGAAGGTGAACATTTTTGATTTTGCTCATGTTGCGGTTGTTTCCTAACGGGTCTGCGCCTCTTGTTATTCCCGAAGATGCGTAACATGACACTGCTCGCCTTCGCCTTACTGGGTACAAAAGGCGCCCGGGAGGATAACATTCAGGGGACTTTTCATGGAGTTCGAATAGTGAAGTAGAGGTTGTGTTTTGCTGGAGATGCTCATGAAATATATACACATTAGCTTGTTTTCTTTGTTTCAGGAGGTGTATTTTCTTTGTATCAGGAACTTAAGGGTAAAATCGTTCCCATTCTGACAAGTTTCATTGAATTAATGTTACCAAGGATCCATAGTTAGTGTCTTTCACAGCATAACTGATACGCATCACAAATATGTAATTCGAATCAAGTACAACCCAGGTTCATTCATCCAAGCACATAGATTTCTTCCGCTTCTTTCTGTCATTCATCTGCTGTTTTGCCTGTCATTTTTTTTGTCGTGTCACGTAAAATGCTTTCACCAATCTTGCCACCTCCATTCCCTTCACTATGGCAAAACATCCCAGCACACCCTTCGCCTCAGGAAAACAGGATCTCGGCAATACTGGGAGGCTGAGAGTATCACACGGCAACAACAGTTACAACTTTCTCACCGAACGGGATGTAACTTTTTTCCCCCTCATAAAGCGGACTATTTTAACGAAGCGCCTCGGAGGAAAGTGCAACCATGTGTTAAAGTATATGCACACTTTCTCACACTGAACAGGATGCTTGGCGGCCTCCCAACACGCAGATGTGAGAATAGCGTCACTGCATCCACCCCTCGTGTTAAGAATAAGTAATACAGGAATGATGTTAGATGTTTTACTGAGATAACATTTCACGTGTTAGAAAGGGCGAGGAAACTGAGGGATGTTCTGTAACCTATTAACATCCCTGGAAGAGGCAACTACACGAGGGTAATGCCACTGCTAAGAATACATTGGGCAGAAAGGAGGGAATATATTGCATGGACGAGAGGCAGATGTATGGAAGGGGAAGGGAGAGAATGGACCGAGGAAATCAGAGTGACAATATTAAGTTGCTCCTTCTAATTAGGACTCACGACAAGAATATAAAGACTTTGGAAGAAGGAACTGAAGCAAGGAAAAAAAATAAGGTAAAGATAAAGTTATAAAGTTCTACAAACATTATTCTGACAGTTAATGTTTATACCTCAAGTTCATTTATTTTCCAAAGTAGTTATTTTCCCCTTAACTACTATTACTACTACTGTTTGGAAAGGTACACATGACGACTTGACGGACACACCTGACCTGCCGAGAAAAGGGAAGATAAACAAAGAAAGTGACCAATTTAAAGTCAGGCACGCAACACTCCTCGGGGGCGGTCTTGGGGGCGGCAGCGGCGACAAACCAGAGGAGAAGGAAATCAAAGAGAGGAGCGGCGGAAATGCTCCCTGTAATTATGGCTCTCAAGGTCAAGGGGAAGGGAGAAAAAGAGCGGCGGGAGGGGGGCGATTTGTGCGCGAGTGTGTGTTTGTGTGTGTGTGTGTCTTGTCAGCCTCAGCTCGTGCCCAGGTACAGTTACGTGGTGGGATGAACCGGGGCCCATATTCCCAAGCATTTTGGGGCTTACACACCCACATTGGATAAGGCTTTCTTAGAGGTTGTGGGTATTTCCATGGGTAGTTTTATGAGCCTAGTGATAGTTTGACAAGGCTTCTGCTTCATAAATGTAAAAAAAACACTCACGAAAACCAGACTAATCCCCTTTGTGGACCTAGGAAATGTTTGTTGTGAGAGCCGAAAGCATCTGAGTATACCGACACCCACGTCCAAATCTGCATTGACATAACAATATTATATAAGGACTAGAACCCCTGACACTGACACAATAGCGAGTAGCGTTTTTTATTATTATTATTGTTTCCTTTTTTGTGCCCTTGAGCTGCCTCCTTTGTTGTAAAAAGAAAATGTGACAATAACTAGACTAAATTACCTTCTAACTATACCTATTAGGACGGCAAAATGATCACCAATATGACGCTATACCATGTTCAGTTCGTGTCCGTTAAGGCTAGCTATTTCTGTACATTCATCTCTCGGTCAATCTCTATATTTCTATCTGCCTCGTTTTCATTCTATTCATTTATATGCGGGGAGCTCTATGAGTGCAGAATATTATCCTCTTGACCAAAATGTTCAGTATGATGTTAATATGGGAAGCTTTTCATGACAATAATGCGCACCTTCTTTAAAACCCTGATTTGCACACATACTTCCGGGTCCTGATAGATACTCATGTTATGTCCACGTATATCGGCTTCACTTACACGTGCTGCCACCCATCCCATGTACACACTCACGCCTTAACAACCTTCATTTCCGCATTTGCTGGTGGGTCACACAATACCGTAAGCTGGATTGCCTAAAGTTAACACAGAAGACCTTAAACTTTACAGCATGTATTCAACAATCACTATTTATCTAATAACATTTCAGAACTTTGCAAGAGCTTATTCAACTCTTGATAAGCATACCAAGCAAAAAAATAGCAATCTAAATGTGAACGAGAACGTAGTGGTGGTGGTGGTGGGCGTTTAGCAGGGAAATGTTATGTCACTGTCGTCCTTGGCTGCCCACGCCACTACCTCCACCAGCAGCGCCGCAGTCCGTCCCACACCGCGCCCTTGGCTCGCGCCCACGCCCTGTGCCTCTCACACACGCATACACACACGTTGCTCTCGTTTCTCGGGGCTGTGGGAGTTGTATATACACTAGAAGAGGATAAATCAAACTGCAAATAATTGAACTGACGGAGGTGGTAAATGGCCAATATAAATACCGTTTATTCTCCCCCGTACTACGTTTTTTGGATTGCTTATTTCATCTCTGGTTTGTGAATACATTCCCTTGTATCCATTGTATCCAGATACGTATATCCTGATAAAGTATTTGACCCTCATGAAGGTATCAGATTGACGATATGCGTCACAATGTGCCAACTTTTATACATTCATTTTTTACACTGCGTCTTTTCCCTATTGGTGACCTATCTCTTTTATGGTAGGGGTTCGGGTACTCAAGGTTTACACATGTCCCTACTTGTATGTTCTCCTTTTGCTTATGTTTAGACAGTGGCTCTAGTGTGCATGAAAGTTACAACCACGTGGCAAAATATATGTTAAAAAATCTCTGCGTCACTGGACTTGTCACATACAAATTACAACTCGAACAAATGGGTAAGATTAAAGCCTCACACATTAGCTCTCGCGCCCTAAGGAACAGGAAAGAAGAGAGAGAGAGAGAGAGAGAGAGAGAGAGAGCAGGAGGTTATGTAGATCAGAGAGATGCGGGGCAGAGACGTAGAGCACACATGGTCATTCATGAAGCACTGACGACCTTCACGAGACGTCCAAGGGTGAAGTAGAGAGGTGTCCACGTGTGTGTGTGTGTGTGTGTGTGTGTGTGTGTGTGTGTGTGTGATAAGAGGCGGGATGCACTGACCAACCACTTCCTTTGTTCGGGGCATAGGTACACACACACACACACACACACACACTAACTACACTAAGTACGTTCATGCACTCACCCAGCTGAATATGCCCACCCTACAGGACCGATACCAGACAAACCTAACCAAATTCGGCAAGTCCCTCCTCCACAACCCCCGTCATAGAGACCTACACCCACCCTCCCTCCCTCCCCCCCACTAGACCCACAAGACATCACAATATTCTCGTCCCGGTCAAAACTCGCACGGACAGATATCGGCTTAGTGCGATACCGACACTTGTGAGGGTCATTAACACCTCCATGATCACATGACCCCTCCACTCCAACACACACACACACACACACACACACACACACACACACACACACACACACGAAATGAAACTTGTCCCGAAAACAAAACAAAAAAATCCATACTAATTTTTATATAATGTTTATAAGACCTATTATTATTATTATTATTATTATTATTATTATTATTATTATTATTATTATTATTATTATTATTATTATTATTATTATTATTATCATCATCATCTTTTCAAAACCTCTCCTTTGTAGTGTTTTTTGTCGGGAAGGGAGGAAGAAGGCCACAGACAGCCAAGAAAGGATTGAGAGGGAAAGAAGGAGCAGCAGGAAGGGTGGAAGAGAGAATAAGTAATGGGAGGGAGAGGACGAGGGGGATTTGTTTACACTGATATAGGGGTAAGGGGCGGGGAAGGTGAGGGTGTAAAACAGCTTGGGAGGGAAAGGGCGGTGGAAGGGAGGGAACAAAAGGTGAACGTGTAACACCTGCACGAACGTAATGAATTACAGGTAAACCTCATTATTAGGCAGGTGTGTGTGTGTGTGTGTGTGTGTGTGTGTGTGTGTGTGTGTGTGTGTGTAATTCACCTCTTGGTCTGCTGCGGGTCTCTCTCGAGACAGCCAGCCGTTCCCCTAGGAGCACAGAGCTCATAGTACCGATCTTTGGGTAGGACTGAGACCACTCACACACAACACACCGCGACAACGAGGTCACAACTCCTTGCCTGACGTCGCGTACCTACTCACTGCTAGGTGAACAGGAGCTACACGTGAAAGAAGATGAACCCAACTTATCTTCACCCGGCCTGGTTGTGAGGGAGACGCTGTATCCACTGAGCTACCGGGCCGTGTGTGTGTGTGTGTGTGTGTGTGTGTGTGTGTGTGTGTGTGTGTGTGTGTGTGTGTGTGTTGTGCTTGTAAATATGCTGAATTAATATTTGACACACACACACACACACACACACACACACACACACACACACACACACACACACACACAACCGGTCCTCCATCCCTTTCCCCAGCCCCACGTATGCAAGCAAGCACCACCAACACACTATTTAGAAACATGTCTTCAAACACTCTACTTTCTCCCCGTCCCTTCCTCTTTCTCACAGTGGTGGGAATTTTACACACGGTTAATTAAAGGAATGTTAGGAAGTACAGGCTCGGCGTGGTGTAATAGTGGAGTAAATGCGAATATACACAAGTTTTAGTTTGATCATCATATTCACGATCCATTTGTAACCTCGATAGAATGCTTAGAGGTCTTGTATTTAGTTATCTCTTTCTGCATAAGTGGCGACGCAGAAAATAATGAGTCGCGACCTGCTCTTTTGAAAAACATGTGGATGGAGACATACAAGGCGGAACAGGTAACTAAGCAGGCGTGAAGGTGTTAATTGTCACCCTCACGCACGCCCTCACCTGCCCACCACCACCACTATCACCACCACCATCATGTACAGGCCTATATGACAACAGGTAGTGGATAAAAGTAAAGGGCGTGACATTTAACCAAGTGGGCGTGAAGGTGTTGGTTGCCGCCCTCACTCACCCATTTACCTTCCCTTTATCATCACCACCACCTTGGAGAATTGAATTAGGCATAGGATGTGACAACTAAGTATAGGCGTGAAGGTGTTGATTCATGGCCTTATTCACCCACTCACACCCGCCGCCCACCACTAACAGCACCACTACCCCACCGTCACCTCCTACTCCCCATGCACAGACCAGTTGACAGTGCCGTGCCCCACCTGCCCACTCACGCCCACCGCCAACAATCTTCACAGGGCAGAACAAGCAAGGCCGCGGCGCCACACAACGACTCTCACGAAGAAACAATTAGCAACAATTAACCTCGGTGACGGTAGCGATGCATTAAAGTGATTGGTTCCCAGAGGTGAAAATCATTAGCAGCCGATGATTGGTGTGTTAATTGATTAGGTCTCACTTTCGTTGTGTACCTAGGAGGGGGAGTGAGGAGGGAGGGACTTTAATATTATGCACAGGTGTCTTAATGCCTCAAATAAATAGTGAATTTCGCAGCAGGGAACCGACATTTTTATTATCTATCTATTCTAATTTACTCGACGATTATCAGTTTCCTCGGTCAGATGGCGTTTTCACGTGTTTATGGGCAGGTAATAAGTGATTAGCGCCACAGGTGTTCGTCAGGGTAATCTCCTTAAGTAGGGCAAAGTCTCCTCAGTTTGATGTCAAGGATACTATACACTTCTTGCACTTCCGCACACACACACACACACACACACACACACACACACACACACACGCGCGCGCGGAAAAAGGCAACTCGCTTAGTCACATCCGCCCAAGGTGCCGGTATGTCGACCTTATGCTTTCTACCATTAAGAAGCAATCAGTCATCTGTCTTGCCGAGGCTTCAGCCAAGGAAAACTAGGGACCGGACCGTCTTTCTTTGTTGCTCCATCCCCAACATTCTTTCGACTTTGATTCTTGTTTGATGAGATATGATAAAACTGGCATTCCGTATACTTTCTTTGTTATCTTTTTCCTTTGTTATCTGGGTAGTATTCATTGAAGATAATTATATAGGTAACCGTTTGATACGGACCGGTTTGCTGTTCTTTGTGATTTCAATTCCAGTATACTTTCGTCAAATTCTTGCATGATATAAAATTTGATAAAACCAGCATTACTTATATTTCATTTTATATTTCTTCTTTCTCCTTCCTCATGAGTGCCATTTCGGGTACATTTCCATTTCCTTATATTAATTTGTTTCTTTTCTTTTCCTTGTCTGTTTTGGAATGAAGAAACTCGCCTTTTTGTCTTCTCTTCACTTTTTGATTCAAGTGGCATTCATTAAGGATATTATTTTTCCCATATATTCATTTTAACCTTTTTTACCGCCTGTGTTTTGGATGGAAGAAAAAAAACGCACCCACGTATCCTGCCGAAGCGGGTGACGATAAGGCGAGTCCCGCGACCTTCCTCCACACCTGTTGTTGTTTGGCCAGGTGTGTGGACTCCCTCGCCCCAGCCTGTCTTGAAGGTCTGCGACACCCACGCGAGATGAAGCGAAAGGCTCATCCGCTTATAATCCCCCTCTTGACACTTATAACACCTCGTAAGTTCAGAGACAGTGTATGGTAAATCTCTATTACCTCGCACTTTTACTGTCTTGATAGTCTGTGTCACCTTCGCGGGATAAAGGGAAAGAGTCACCCGTTTGTGAGATCATTTGTGAGACTCAGAATACCTTGATAATTCCGTCTCGTAAGGTCAGAGGCAGAGGTGTATGGTAAATCCCACCACGTACTTTCATTCTGTCTTGGAAGTCCGTGTCACCGTCTCTGGATAAAGGGAAAGGTTCATCTGTTTATTGTCTCCCTTATGACACTCAAAACACTTCAGTAGCAATTCCATATCGTTAGGCAGTGTATAGCAAGTCACAATTACGTCATACTTTTTTACTCTGTCCTACTTGAAAGCCTGCAACATCCACTTGAGATAAAGATAAAAAAATATCCATGCTTAATTCCCGTTGACACTTATATTTAACTTTTTCCAATTTGTATTTACCTACTTATTATCTCTTCACGTAGCCCTTGGTCTGTTTCCTTTACCGAACAAGAAAATATCAGAACATTTAGCCATACAGGATCAATTCCCATCGATTTACACCTTTTCATACTCTCTCCAGCGGCTCTACTTCGAGGTTTTGACAGGGACAGTATCATAGCGTGTCAGGAACGAGCTCTAACCATCCTTCTAAGTTACGAGTCACTCTTCCCAGCCATGTGGTGATCAGAGGAAAGACGGGAGGGAAGGACGATTGTAGGCATGTGTTTGCCTTTCCTCTCTTACACCGAGGAGAAGTTTGCTTCGCTTTTGTTGTCCTGCACTAATCGTATGCTTCCTATGTGTTTCTTTTCTCTTATTTTTTTCTTGTTTTTCTTGTATACCTCTTCATTTTCTTCTTCTTCTTCTTCTTCTTCTTCTTCTTCTTCTTCTTCTTCTTCTTGCCCTCCTCACTCCATGGCCAGAGACGAAGCTTGTGTCATGTCCTCGGGAAGAAAATGAGCAAGGACAGCAAGAATGTTGTTGGATTCCTTTACTCTTTCCTTCCTTCCCCTTCCTCCTCCTCCTCTTCCCTCATCTCCTCCTCCTCCTCCTTCATCTCCTCGCTTTTGTCCTCGTCATAATCTACTCCTTCTTGTCCTTTCCCCCTTAGGGCACCACAACAGCTAATCACTACCGTCCGTTCTCTCTCCAGTGTTTGTAATAATAATAATAATGATAATAATAATAATAATAATAATAATAATAATAATAATAATAATAATAATAATAACAATAATAATTTTCCTGTTACAGAGTGCACAAGTCTGAGGGTCTGACGGATGCAGGAGGCTCACCGTCACGCTGCTTCTACCGGTGGAGGCCTCAGGTGGTATGTCCCGGCAGGTTACAGGGACGCAGGTAAGTCGGAGCACCTGAGGAGAACGTGTCCCTTAAACCCCTTGCAGCGTCCAGGAACACCTTTCCCCGCCACGCCTCGCCTCACCACCACACCACCAGCACGCCGCGGGAATACTAACACTTCACTTTCACTCTCCGGTAAGCTCCAGCGCACCTCTTATGTTGTGTTAGCGTGTGTAGTTACCTCTTCATGCTTTTGGTGATTCCTCTCTTCTGTAGCTGAATGCCCCGTGTGGTTCTTGAGCCGAGGAACGAGCCTTAGCGCCGCGCCCTCACCACATCACTCCCACACAGACACTGAGACCGAGATCATGTGAAGGTGGCATTGAAGTTACTATGTTTGGGTCTCCCCCTCTCGAAGCTCTGCAACACCACCACCTCCACCGCCACACCTGTCTTTCTTGGCCAATGAAAAGCCTGTTTTTTGCGAGAGGGCTGTTCTGATTGGCCGACCGTGGCACGAGAGACAGCTTTGATATCTTCACGAGTTGCTTCCTTTGTCCTCATATTCCAGACTTTACCAGACCTTCCACCTGTCAATGCATTCTGGAAATAGGCGGAAGAGTAGCCCAAAAACAAGATCTAGAGTCAGTTTGTGAGGCTATAAGGTAAAGACTTTGGTAAAACGAATGGCGCGAGGTGGCAGTGGTGTAGAGGGAAGGGGCGGGGTTATCAGTGACGAAGGGCGTAACCTCATGATGCACACCTCCACCTTTGTGCCATGACTGCCTACCTGCCTACCTGCCGAGCCTACTGGTGTGTCTCTTTGGTGGTGGTGGTGGTGGTGGTGACTGGAGGGGACGGACGGGGTGGGGAAGGGATGTGATGAGCATCTTTGGTGAGGATGGTGGTGATGGCGCTAGCGGATGGTGGTGGTGATTCTGAATGGGGAACGAGAGGATGATGAGAGATGGTAACTTGGGTGCAGTGATAGTGAAGGTGATTGTGACACGTGGGTGATAGAAGATGCTGGTCAGTCTTCATTTCACCTCACCACAATCTCATTCACTAACACCTGTACTGGAATGATTTGCTGATGATGATGCTGACTGTGGGGTGGTGACTGATGGTGGTGATTGTGAATGGTGAAAAAGAAGGATGGTGATAGTGGGCAGTCCTCATTTTCACTCATCACTTTCACGTTCAATCACAAACACCTGTAATAATATAATTTACTGATGATGATGAATGTGAGTGATGGTGGGGGATGGTGAATGTGGCTGGGGAAGAAGGGAGAAGAAGGAAAGGGAGATCGTGTGTGATAGTGATAATGGGCAGCCCTCATTTTCACCTTCACGTTCAAGCTCACCCACACCTGCGCTCGGATGATTTGCATTAACCTTTGAACCTTTCCTCAACTACTTTCCTTCCTCCTTGAATTCATGTCTCTGATCCGCACGACTTTTGCTGTTATTGTCGTGTATGAATTGACGTTCCTTATTTACAAGAACATAAGTAACTAGGCAAAGAAAATGGCATCGCTTCGAATTGGACATTAGTGTGTGTGTGTGTGTGTGTGTGTGTGTGTGTGTGTGTGTATTTTCCTTCCTATAATTTCGTCTGGTTCAGGAATCTATTTATCTAATGTTTGTTATAATTATTTGAGTGTGTATAACAGTGTGCCGTTGTGTAGGTCTAGTGCCATATGTTAGGGAAGTGCGTAGTGGCGTTGTTAGTATGCTTATGATGATGTGGCGTGCGGGCTGAGCAGGTTGTTATGTGGTGTTACTGAGTGGTGTGGCGTGGGGGCTGAGCAGGCTGTAGTGTGGTGTTACTGAGTGGTGTGGCGTGGGGGCTGAGCAGGTTGTAGTGTGGTGTTACTGAGTGGTGTGGCGTGGGGGCTGAGCAGGTTGTAGTGTGGTGTTACTGAGTGGTGTGGCGTGGGGGCTGAGCAGGCTGTAGTGTGGTGTTACTGAGTGGTGTGGCGTGGGGGCTGAGCAGGCTGTAGTGTGGTGTTACTGAGTGCTGCGAGAATACGGTGGGGTGGTGTGGTGTGGCTGTGTAACATGGGCCAAGCAAGAGTCATACATCACGGCAGTCACTATAAATAAAATTAGCCTGCGCCACTATCGGGCTGGGGCCATCCTTTAAGCCCCTCAAGAAAGCCTACCGGCGCTACGGGCAGCACAAAAAGCAAAAAAAAAAAAAAAAACTATCGTGTCGTAAACCCTGTGTGTCATATTGTTTTAATGACTCGACGTTCGCTGGCTGTGGTGTGGTGCAAGGCTTTTTCTTATTTGGCATCACGTTTTTCTTTTATGTTGCAACTAAAATTGGAGATTAGAGAAAGGAAGGCAGTGCGGGAGAGAGAGAAAGGGAAAATAGGAAGGGAGGGAAGCTAACGAGGAAGTAAAAGGGAAAAGGGTGCAAAGAGTGTTCTAGTTCTCTCCCTTTTCCATAATTCAAGAGTGTGGTTTTGTATTGTAGTCTTGCATTGATATAGTCATGTGGAGGAACGCCAAGAGGGAACGCAAGGAGGGAAGGCAGGAATGTCCTCTCCCTTTCCTCTCCCTCTCTCCTCCACGTGGGAAGGTGTGACTCTGCAGGTGACCTTTCTCGCTCGCCCCCTGACCCCTTGCCGCTCTTCTCCCCCCTTTCTTCCACCTCCCCAGCCTTCCTCCTCACCACGCCTCGACTCCCCACTCCGCAGGTCAGACACCCTCTTAGCCATCACTGCTCTTCCTCCTTCTCGATTTAACCTTTTTCCTCCTCTTCATTTTTCCTTCCTCCTTCTCCACCTCTTCCTTAATCTGTCTCATGCTCTTCCTCTTCTTTCACTTCCCTCTCCTACTGCTCGTCTTCGTTCTACAACAAAAACAACAGCAGCAACAACATCAACAAGTACTCCCGTTACTACTACTACTACTACTACTACTACTACTACTACTACTACTACTACTGTTTCTGTTATTGCTGCTGCTAAACTCCTCCTCCTCCTCCTGCTCCACATCCTTTTAATCCTCCTCCTCCTCATCATCAATATCATCACCATTAGCTTCTCCCGATTCATTTCAGCAGACTATTTTCAGATTTCTCACCTCACTGCTCAGCTCTTTTCTCATGTCATTTCTGCCGTGGCACCGTTTCCTCTTATTTCTGGGCTGCCTTTCCTTTCATCACGACCGGGTGCCTCTTACCAATTAATTAACCGGCCGACCCACTTTTTTTGTTTTGGTTTGTGTGTGGGGGGGGGGGCAGTAAGAGTGGCCAGTGACTAGGAAAGGCTCCGTGTATTGGGGTCAAGCCACGTGTTCCTTCCTTTTTTGGTAGAATCTTTCCTTTTGAGATTCCAAGGGAGGTTAACGATTAGTACTATCACCGCGACCCACTCCCAGCCCCACCACATTCTTGCATAACTACTGTCGCCACTACTACAACCACTATCTCTCACCACTACGACCACCACCCCACTCACAATATGCACTCCTATTCCTCCATTACGGCTTCTACCATTGCTACCACTACCACCTGCACTACAACCATAACCAAGTCTATCATGATGAGTACTATGACCACAATACATCCACTGTGCACTCTCCTACCTGCACCTCCGTCACAACCATAGCTACCACCGCAACGACTTTCACTTTCAAAAGCTCTCGATTATAGTTGTCCTTTCCTCCTCAGATGCTAGAGACTGCAATCACCACCACCTCTAACTCATATCATCACCACCACCACCAGCTCATATCACCACCACCTCCAACTCATATCACCACCACCCCCAACTCATATCACCACCACCTCTAACTCATATCACACCACCACCACCAGCTCCTATCACCACCACCTCCAACTCATATCACCACCACCCCCAACTCATATCACCACCACCTCCAACTCATATCACCACCACCTCCAACTCATATCACCACCACCCCCAACTCATATCACCACCACCTCCAACTCATATCACCACCACCCCCAACTCATATCACCACCACCCCCAACTCATATCACCACCACCTCCAACTCATATCACCACCACCTCCAACTCATATCACCACCACCCCCAACTCATATCACCACCACCCCCAACTCATATCACCACCACCTCCAACACATATCACCTCCACCCCCTACTCCTATCACCACCACCTCCCACTGATATCACCACCACCACCAACTCATATCACCACCACCCCCAACTCATATCACCACCACCTCCAACTCATATCACCACCACCCCCAACTCATATCACCACCACCCCCAACTCATATCACCACCACCCCCAACTCATATCACCACCACCACCAACTCATATCACCACCACCTCCAACTCATATCACCACCACCTCCAACTCATATCACCACCACCTCCAACTCATATCACCACCTCCAACTCATACCACCACCACCTCCAACTCATATCACCACCACCTCCAACTCATATCACCACCACCTCCAACTCATATCACCACCACCTCCAACTCATATCACCACCACCCCCAACTCATATCACCACCACCTCCAACTCATATCACCACCACCTCCAACTCATATCACCACCACCTCCAACTCATATCACCACCACCTCCAACTCATATCACCACCACCTCCAACTCATATCACCACCACCTCCAACTCATATCACCACCACCCCCAACTCATATCACCACCACCTCCAACTCATATCACCACCACCAGCTCATACCACCGCGACCATATTCACAACCTCATCAGGAACAGTGAATGAATTAAAACACAAATATAAATACGTGTATGTGAGACGGGTTATGTAAACATCGTTGGCTTCACATGCGGAGAGAAAATATATAATAATAAATCGTGACGCAGAAAAAAACCCAGTCCATTTTCATTTAATGATAAGCTCAGCGGCACAGCAACGAGACGCTCTCACGCTAACAAAGAAATCAGTGAAAGTGAGATGCAAGTTTCATTTCACACTGACATCTGTTACTTTCATATTCGTTTAATTTATGTCCTAAGTAATCTGTTCAACATCTGGTATATCTTTATATTAATTGTGTGTGTGTGTGTGTGTGTGTGTGTGTGTGTGTGTGTGTGTGTGTGTGTGTGTGTGTGTGTGTGTGTGAGCTCTCTCTCTCTCTCTCTCTCTCTCTCTCTCTCTCTCTCTCTCTCTCTCTCTCTCTCTCTCTCTCTCTCTCTCTCTCTCTCTCTCTCTCTCTCTCTCTCTCCGGTAGCTCAATCGGTTGGAGCCCCGCCCAGGCCGGATTCTTTCCGTTGACTAGGAGTGGTCACTGTCCCCCCTTGAGCAAGGAGGATGGGCTGTGTGGTGTGTGAGGTCCTGGCAGTACCAAGAGATCGACAATAATGAGCACTTGCTCACGTCGTGAGGGTACCTGCTGGCGAAAGCGAGTCCAACTCGTGATCAGGCCGTGGTGAATTTTACACACACACACACACACACACACACACACACACACACACACACACACACACACACACGTAGTATTTCTCTCTACATGATACTATATAATATGATTCTTCCACGTTCATTCATATTATAACAAGATCAGCACATTACCAACAAACATCGGTTCTTATTCAGTTTAACGTTTACAACACTCTATTCTATACTTATTTATCATAAACATCTACCCTTTCCTATTTTTATATCTCTGTTTTACACCTTAGGTTCCTCGCATCACGAACAGACTGCGGCTCATAGGGAATATTAAAAATTTCAGTATAGCAAAGATACATGTATTGCTTTCGTTCTACCATTGATGGGCAACATTTGATTTACTGTAGTGTCCAGTCGCTTCGTTCATAAGCAGTTATTAGTTATTAACATCATATTTCAGGCATTAAGGGAAAACTTATAGTACAATGTTACTGTTGGAATGGATGAGTATGTTACTTCTTTTGTCAACTATAGTCAGAGATTTAGAGAGTAGATAGAGCTGGCTGCCCGTCTGGCTGGTCGCTGGTTCAGTCCTCGTCATTGAAAGGTTAATTTCCTTCTTTTTGGACAAGACCGATTTTTCATGTGCTTTGAGACACTTGACATGATGCGTATTTAAGCAGAATTAAGATGGTATGAGTCCTCAATCATAAAACATATATATGAACGAATGAGAACGCATAAATACGAATTCTGATTCTCTCTCTCTCTCTCTCTCTCTCTCTCTCTCTCTCTCTCTCTCTCTCTCTCTCTCTCTCTCTCTCTCTCTCTCTCTCTCTCTGTGATCATGACTGAAGTGTTCACTCACTACCCAGCTGCGCACATTCCATTCCTTTCTTCATCATTCATTCCTCTTTCAACGAACCTAAAGCCTTTTTTCACCCATTGTGTAGGCGGTCATCCCATCACTCTATCCACTTCACACAGTTATGGGCAGTCTTTTGTCATCAACACTTCACCTCCAACCAAACCATCCCAGTGTTACATTTGTCCACCTCTGCCACTCTACTCTGCATATTTATCAGGAATGCTAACCCATCCGCATACATTCTCATTATTATTGACTTTCAAAATGTTCAAATCCCAAGAACTTAAAAATTAACACCTCTCCTGTGGCTGTATTGTTTTTCACTTCTCATACTATCGTTCTACTTCCCTTTGGTTAAGTATTATTAGTATTGCCCTTTATAATTGTTGCGTGATTAACTGGTCTATATTTGCCCTACTCATAGTCACGGTAATAGGGAAAGTCTGAACCCTCCAAGTATCGATCGGTCCACTTCTTGAAGGCCTCCTGTTGCTTCTCTGTCATGTGGTTCTTCCAGTCTCCAACCTGTGAATGGGACTTACTGTAGTCAAGTGAAAAATAAAAGTAGTGAAGTCGATAAAAGAGAACTTATCATATACAGCTCAGTCTGCTGGGAGATAGTAAGTCATACTGAATTGTAGAAAGGTTTTGGTTTGAGGTTAGGTAGTATAGGAATCAGGCCCATATTCTCAGACGCTTTCGGCCCTCATAACCAATATTTCCAAAGGCCACAAAAGAAATTTTGTGGCCTTTGAAATTTGTCGGGGTTTTATGAATGCTTTTCACATTCATGGTGTTGAAACCTTGTCAGACTATCATTAGATTCATAAAACTACCCATGGAAATATCCACAAGTTCTACGAAAGGCTTGCCAAATGTGGATGTTTAAGCCCCGAAGACTTTGAGAACATGGACCTTCGAGCCAAAGCGCTATTAGGTGGAAGAAAAAGGCGAGAAGGGAGGTGGCAGGTGGGGGGCTTCAAGTAAATGATTATAGAGAAAAGTGTAAATGGAATGGGATTTATAATTTTCTTATAATTGTAGCACATCACATTACTATGCTCTGCAGCATCCGTGATAGCATATTGGCATCGCAACCGAGAAATGACCTTGCGCAGCCGCAATGCCCAATCCACAGTTAGGTACTTTGCGCAGCTGCAATGCCCAATCCACAGTTAGGTACTTTGCGCAGCAGCAATGCCCAATCCACAGTTAGGTACTTTGCGCAACCGCAATGCCCAATCCATAATTAAGCACCTTGCGCAGCCGCAATGCTCAATCCACAGTTAAGTACTTTGCGCAACCGCAATGCCCAACTACAGTTAAGTACCCTGCGCAACCGCAATGCCCAATCCACAGTTAAGTACCTTGCGCAGCCGCAATCCCCAATCCACAGAACACCCTCTCAACAGGAATTACATGACTCCAGGATGGAGGCTGCAGAACGCTTAACCTCAGACCTTACTATCATTTCCGATTGGGTAAAAGAAACCTTGTCTCCTTCAATGCCTCAAAAACCCAATTTCTCCATCTATCAACTCGACACAATCTTCCAAACACCTATCCCCTATTCCTCGACAACACTCACCTGTCACCATCCTCAACACTAAACATCCTCGGTCTATCCTTAACTCAAAATCTTAACTGGAAACTTCACATTTCGTCTCTCACTAAATCTGCTTCCTCGAAGTTGGGCGTTCTGTATCGTCTCCGCCAGTTCTTCTCCCCCGCACAGTTGCTATCCATATACAGGGGCATTGTCCGCCCTCGTATGGAGTATGCATCTCACGTGTGGGGGGGCTCCACTCACACGGCCCTCTTGGACAGAGTGGAGTCTAAGGCTCTTCGTCTCATCAGCTCTCCTCCTCTTACTGATAGTTTTCTACCTCTTAATTTCCGCCGCCATGTTGCCTCTCTTTCTATCTTCTATCGATTTTTTCACGCTGACTGCTCTTCTGAACTTGCTAACTGCATGCCTCCCCCCTCCCGTGGCCCCGCTGCACGCGACTTTCTACTCATGCTCATCCCTATACTGTCCAAACCCCTTATGCAAGAGTTAACCAGTATCTTCACTCTTTCATCCCTCACGCTGGTAAACTCTGGAACAATCTTCCTTCTTCTGTATTTTCTCCTGCCTACGACTTGAACTCTTTCAAGAGAAGGGTATCTGGACACCTCTCCTCCCGAAACTGACCTCTCTTTCGGCCACCTCTTTGGATTCTTTTTGGGAGCAGCGAGTAGCGGGCTTTTTTTTTTATTATTATTGTTTACTTTTTTGTGCCCTTGAGCTGTCTCCTTTGTTGTAAAAAAAAAAAAAAAGTATCTCTCGCAGCCGCAAAGCCCAATCCACAGTTAAGTACCTTGCGCAACCGCAATGGACAATCCACAGTTAACCGTTTACCGTTTACCGTTGATGAGGTTTCAAGCCCTGCTCCACTGCTGGTGCAGCGCTCTACGAGGGCCGTCACCAATTACAATGTTAGCCTCAATAATAATCCTCGATGCACTTATTCTCAAACATCGTAGTGAGTGAGTGTCTTAGTTGCTTTCACAAATAATATCACATATCCATTGGTTCAGTTTTCACGTCTGATATTTCGTTATAGTATCACTATTAAATATCCAACTATTAAATTATTTCCAACTTACTGAATATTTATCACACACAATTTATCTTTGAGTACAAACTCTGATTAATAACCATGATCCGTTATGTTACGAATTCTCTCAATTTCAGTCTGGAGAACTAAACAACACTGGTCATTCGCTGAGTGGTTGATTTCAGGCTTCTTGTACCTCACATAATTTATGCATTTCTTCTCAGCCATGGTGCACTCCTTCGATTTATGATCGCCAGCTCATTTGAAACATTTTGGGGCTTCTCCAATGCTCTTAGCAGTACAGTTGGCTAGCTTCAAGATGGCCGTATCTCTGACAATGATAGCATATAATTGCATGGTATCTGTATTCCCCATTCTCATTTTAGCTTGTCATGATTCTTGTGAATCAGCTTTCTCACATTTGGGTCGCAGTCGCACCTCAAAATGTATGTCATGCATTGTACCGCCAGCTGTAGGCTTACTAAAAATCAGCTCAATCTTATTCTGAACACCCTCAATTGTGTGTAAGAACTCATTGCGGTCTAAGATGGTCTCCTTTATTTTTTCCTTGGTCTCCTCTTTATGCACATTGCATATCATGATCTTTGATTTCATCTTTCCAACACTCTTGGTACTAATTTGCTCAACAGACTCCAGTTTTTGAGCTGCTTCATTCCTCTTGTTCTCATCATCAAAGTTCATTACAATATTACCTCCATTAGTGAATCTTGAATCAGAAATCTGAATGCCTTGTAATGCCTGGGAAACTTCACTTTTCAACTCAGTAGCCTTTTTATTTTGTTCAGAGGCCCTAACAATAAGGAGGTTTTTCTTAACTTTCCTCCTGCGCTTGGTGACCTCAGCCCAGCTTGCACCCGCTGAATCAGCAAGCTCAGTAGGCTACAACACCTCAGCCACTTCTCCCAGCTCTTTTCTCACACTCACGGCTCGAGACTCGACTTCTTCCTTTATCCCTGATATTTCCTTAGATAATTCCTGCTTAAATTCTTCCAATTTTTCCACTATGCCAGAAGCAAGAGATGCACGAGTCAGGTACGGCGTACAAATCCAGTTGATCTTGTGTAGGTTCTCTTGCTTGATTCCACCTAGGAAAGCACATTTTGTATGGCACCATTTAGGACACAAACACCATCCGATCCATTTCGATGCATCGCCTGTAAAGTCTTCACAGACGTAACACCAATCTCTCACGTCCCTAATCTTGTGTCTTGCAGCCATCGTCAACACTGCGAATCCCGCACGGAGCCCGCGCGGCACACGTCTTGTCACTGTCACGGCTCACCTTGCTTAACCGCTATGCCCAATCCACAGTTAAGTACCTTGCGCAACCGTAATGGCCAATCCACAGTTAAGTACCTTGCGCAACCGTAATGCCCAATCCACAGTTAAGTACCTTGCGCAACCGTAATGGCCAATCCACAGTTAAGTACCTTGCGCAACCGTAATGGCCAATCTACAGTTAAGTACCTTGCGCAACCGTAATGGCCAATCCACAGTTAAGTACCTTGCGCAACCGTAATGGCCAATCCACAGTTAAGTACCTTGCGCAACCGTAATGGCCAATCCACAGTTAAGTACCTTGCGCAACCGCAATGCTCAATCCACAGTTAAGTACCATGCGCAGCCGCAATGCTCAATCCACAGTTAAGTACCATGCGCAACCGCAATGCTCAATCCACAGTTAAGTACCATGCGCAACCGCAATGCTCAATCCACAGTTAAGTACCTTGCGCAACCGCAATTCCCAGTCCACAGTTAAGTACCTTGCGCAAACGCAATTCCCAGTCCACAGTTAAGTACCGTGCGCAACCGCAATTCCCAGTCCACAGTTAAGTACCTTGCGCAACCGCAGTTCCCAGTCCACAGTTAAGTACCTTGCGCAACCGCAATTCCCAGTCCACAGTTAAGTACCTTGCGCAACCGCAATTCCCAGTCCACAGTTAAGTACCTTGCGCAACCGCAATTCCCAGTCCACAGTTAAGTACCTTGCGCAACCGCAATTCCCAGTCCACAGTTAAGTACCTTGCGCAACCGTAATTCTCAGTCCACAGTTAAGTACCTTGCGCAACCGCAATTCCCAGTCCACAGTTAAGTACCGTGCGCAACCGCAATTCCCAGTCCACTGTTAAGCACCTTGCGCAACCGCAATTCCCAGTCCACAGTTAAGTACCTTGCGCAACCGCAATTCCCAGTCCACAGTTAAGTACCTTGCGCAACCGCAATTCCCAGTCCACAATTAAGTACCTTGCGCAACCGCAATTCCCAGTCCACAGTTAAGTACCGTGCGCAACCGCAATTCCCAGTCCACAGTTAAGTACCGTGCGCAACCACAATTCCCAGTCCACAGTTAAGTACCGTGCGCAACCGCAATTCCCAGTCCACAGTTAAGTACCGTGCGCAACCGCAATTCCCAGTCCACAGTTAAGTACCTTGCGCAACCGCACTTCCCAGTCCACAGTTAAGTACCGTGCGCAACCGGAATTCCCAGTCCACAGTTAAGTACCGTGTGTAACCGCAATTCCCAGTCCACAGTTAAGTACTTTGCGCAACTGCAATTCCCAGTCCGTAGTTAAGTACCGTTTGCAGCCGCAATTCCCAGTCCACAGTCAAGTACCTTGCGCAACCGCAATTCCCAGTCCACAGTTAAGTACCTTGCGCAACCGTAGTGCCCAATCCACAGTTATGTAATAATATGTACCTTGCGCAATCGCAATGCGCATTCTGACTAATATTTACGCGAAGCTTGTTCAGTGTCGCAAAGTACAAGCGAAAACCATTTACATATAGTAGTATGTGTTACTGTAAAATATTTAGATATTTAACTAGATTAGCATTCTTACATTTATTATTATTGTTTTTTATTATTTTAAAGTTTTCTTGTTCAATGGGGCAACTAATAGGCATAGCTTTAGCAAGGTGGCAAGTGAGGTCTTCTGACTCTTGCTTTGTGCATTTCACGAAGCAGAAAGCCTCTCAAACTCACTCAGCGAGTGGCGGGTCCTCTTTGACCGACTGGTTAAGGAGTGGCTTTCCCATCTAGCCGGTCGTGGGTTCGATCCCCGGCGCTGGATAAAATAAACCCTTTCCGGGTCTAGATTAATTTCTTATGAGTTGCGTGACACGCAAATATCGTTTGGAGAAATGGTAAAGTGGATTTGAGGGCATTACACGTTCACTGACGTGGCTGGTAAATATAAGGACATGAAGGGTTTGTGAAAGGAAATAAAGTAAAAGTGAAACAGATTGATAGGGTAGAAGAACATAGAAGAGAGAGAGAGAGAGAGAGATGCATAACTTAACTGACTTGCATACCTGCCCTTTCCTCATAAATTTGATGCCTTCCGATTTTGTATTCTCGGCACTTAGGAAGGTCTCATTGTTGGTAGCAGGGTTGACTTTCATCTGGTCGAAGGAGCAGTGGTGTACCAGGCTTGCAACTTCGGCGTCGTCCACCTCAACCTCCAGGAAGGCTGCCACCTGCCGCACTGCTCCCTCCAGGTCCTGAGGCAATAGTTTGGGGGATTAATCATGCTGCTCTAGATGTGGCAAGCTTTATCAAGACAAGGATATCACTATAACTACTTATATCTCTATCTCTATTTTTCCCACACACATACATTCATCTAAATGGATTTGATTTGATTTGATGTTATTTATAGCATCTGTTTGTTTTTGTTTTCCCCACCTTCTGCCAGTTTACTGTAAGAAATAAAAGTAGAAATAATAACAACATGCATTTGCCCCTTAAACTAATCCACCGTTACCTTTTTCATGTCCTCATATCGTAGGAAGAGGATGTGTGCTTCATTCCTCATCTCCCAGAAATCAAGGATATGAAGCCAAATCGGCGAGTAGGACACTGAGGAGTGTGTAGTTGTAGCAGCATTATTAAAAAGAAAAAACGAAAACGCTGTGCATTGCTGTGAAGATGGCCTCTGGTAATGATTTAGTAAAACTACACACTGCTGTGTGAAAAGCTACATTTCAGCCATTGTTGTAGCCTTCATTTTCTAGTGTCAATTGAAGGACAATCCTTACAATATCAAATATACATAACTACTGTTGAAATAGTCCAGAATGATTACCTCTCTGGCTTCCTTTCCCATTTTCTATGTACATATAAACCCTGTCCTGTTTTAATCTTAGATGTAGACATAATAAGGAAATGCAAGCAGGACGCATGGAAATCGTAAGTATATTATTGTAATTAAAAGAATGTTTACTTATAAATACTTAAGATGTGTGTTGCTGATGAAGTTTTGAATCATGGAAAGATTGGCATAAGACGACTCATCAACAAAACAGACATTCTCAGTTTTCACTACATAATTATGTCAGCACGGAAGCACAGCTTTTAATGTCCATAAACCTCCTTAGGATTGAGGCCAGAGAGGGCATGGAAAACATCATTATTGGGTATCTTTATAACAGGCATAGGCTAGTGGAGTCAGAGGGGGAATGAGTAGGAGGAATATTCCCTAAATTGTCCAGAGTGGAGTTATTAGAGAAGGTTTAAGCGAAAAGTTCAGCCTTAGAGATAAATGTGACAGCTATGCTGCCATCTGGATTATGGAAAGGTGGGAAAGATGATGTGAAATTGTTAGAGATATTTTTTGCTAGGTCCCAGAAGCCCCTTGAAGAATTGTGGCACTTTTTATTGATGAAAGAGTTCTTGGTAAGTCGATGAATAGATTTTGCACGATTCCGGGCAGAAATGTAAAGATCGTAATTAGCAGGAATGCGAAGTACTCACATCTTAGTACTTACATCTGTCATCCAAGAAAGTTTCAACAAAATCCTCAAAACTCCCCGTGTAGCCCTCCAACTTGCGTTGGTGGAAGTAATAGGACACGCAAACATCCCGAGGATCGCGGCAGACGTACACGATCTGCGGAAGAGCAGACAGACTCGTAGGAAAGGTCTTTTATTGACGAGCCGCGCGGCAAAATCGCGTGTTTTCAGCTTGATGTGTGCATGATATATATATATATATATATATATATATATATATATATATATATATATATATATATATATATATATATATATATATTTTTTTTTTTTTTTTTTTACAAAATATGGCATAACGTAACTCATGATTTTTTTTTAGATGTGGGTGTGTATGTGTATTTGTGTGTGTGTGTGTGTGTGTGTGTGTGTGTCCATTACAGTACAATGGCCTTGATAGTTGTTTACATCTTTCACCGGAGTTTTCGTCACGGTTTTCGTTACCTTGGGTTTGACCTCCCACAGCTGAGGGGGAAGCAGATCCTTGGGGAGGTGTGACTTGATGTTTCTTGGAGAAGTCATCTGCTGCACTGTCTTCCAACTGTTGCCCAAACGGATAGGATTATCTTCACTTACATCAGGCTTCCAGGAAGGGTTGAGAAGAGAATCGAACCTTTGGGTTTCACAGCGTGAAAAGAAGGAAATCAGGAAAGGAAATGCACTTATCATCCGTGAAGAAGTCCCTTACATGAAAAGAGGATATCAAACATTTTCATAAATAATAGAAATTACAATATATGATTATGAAAAAAAAATATATATATAACTGTGTGTGTTTGTGTGTGTGTGTGTGTGTGTGTGATCAAATATATGTATGTGGTTGTTGTATCAGCTTAGAAGACAATTAAGATTCAGCAAAGAACACGGAAGGAAAATATTAGCCTATTTGAATCTAAAATACTCTGTTTTGTAGCTGTAATGTATAATCTATAATATATTTTACTGAACTTTGTGCACAAAATTTTTAAATGCCACTCTTTTATCACCCCATTCATGAAAGCTTGCTACACCTTCTCCAGGAACGCATTGCCTTTCCCCTCCGTCTCCTAGCGTAGGAAGGACCTTGTAACAAATACGTACTCTAAGAATGGGAAACGGCTCATGAGTGGCATTTTGGCTTCAGGAGAGTTACGGTCATGCAGAAGGCACCACACGAGTTCCTGGGTCCACGTTGTTCCTGAAGGCAAAGAAAGCAATTAGGCGATCAACTTGTTGATGTGAGGCTAGTTCAAGAGACAGGCCAAAGATTGCGAGATTCATCTGCATGATGTATGTTTAATCCTTACACTCACTGCTACCCAGGCTAGTGGAGCAGCCCTACCGGGGCTGACGTGGGTGTCCAAAGAGTATAGGCTACCTACTACAAACCAAGGTCACTTATACCAAGCCAAGTCATACGCAGCTTTGTGGGAGTAGACACGGCAGAGGCGTGGCTTATGCGTGCCGCTGCTTGGTGCCAAACTAGAGAATGTAGAAACTCGGATTTAGAGAAAACGAAGAAAGGCGGACTACTTTAAATCAATCACCCCACACCGCCGTTTGTAGGCATTGGGTTTACAGTCACGCATAGCACAATAAAAAGGCATATTTTTTTCGTCAGTGGCTTGCCTGAACGCGTGGTGAAAAAAGGTGAGCATGCACATCCAAAGTGCACACACGGCAGCAATTTTAGTCACCCGTGAACTGGCGGGTATTTGAATTCAAGTGACGTCATCCCGTTGCTCCGCCCCAATCCGCCCCTGCGCGTACCGGTCACAGTTTTGAAGCCAGAGTGACTCGACTTGGTATAAGTGACTTTGCTACATACATGGGTCGGTCATTAAGCGTCAGTGCAAGTGCACGAGTATCGTGTGCAGTTATCCGTTTTTTTTTTTTTTTTTTTTTAATGCAAAGTCTTGCACCCATAAAATATTTTAGTCTCGACTTTCATCGCCTTTGAAGGTCTTGATAAATACACTTTTTATAAGGCACTTGAATTGATAAGAATCACTTGAGACTGCAATTAATTCTGTCCACGCGCAAAGCCCCCTTAGACTTGTAGTGTAGCACATTTGTTAAATTTGCATGAATCAACTTTGCGGGGCATTAAAAACAGGTTCCCACTGAATATTTTAAGAATTAAAGGCAAATGAGAGGGACGCCCCGCAAAAACAAGCGGGGAGCGACCACTGATTGGGCAGTGCAGAATCAAATTAAGATCTTCCGAGAAGAGAAAATAACTAGAATCAAATTAAGATCATCCGAGAAGAGAAAATAACTTTGTATGAAAGTTACATGCAAAGTTGATCAACTCGGGTACTAACAGGAAACTCAAGTTCGCTGTCAGAATCCAAAGCAGATATGCAGCCTTTAACAACAAAGGGAATCTTGACATACAAGAAAGTAACGAAAATCTCACCAAAATTATTAAAGAAGCTGCATTTGAAGTAAATAAGATTGAAGAAATATCGTGCAAAATTGGCCGCTTTTTTAATCAAAGGCACAATTTTATCACCCATGTGGGTCACCCTTCCCAGCGAGCCAAGGTTCATGTTATTAATGATAACTGTCCGTGTGCCTCACAAATGCCCACTGAGATAACCTAAAAAACTTACAACATTATTGTTGAATTTCGTGGACACTGCATGGAAGTCGTAATCTGTACTAAGCGAGATATAAGTACGTTGAATGGAAGACTGCAGTAAGTTATCAGTTATTTGTTCTCCTCACCTGTTTTGGGATAGGTTACAACCCAGATGTCATCAGGCAGGATGGAGAGGGAGGCGTAGGACGGGTACCAGTCTTCGAAGGGGGCGGGTAAAACGAAGTTGCCGGGTTCCACGGCCACCTGGTCCGGCATGTAGCACGACACCGGGATCTTCAATGGCGGCAGCCTCCTCATCGTCAGCCTGTAGTGGCACCGACAATGTCTTCACTCGTGTTGTTGTTTTCACGTTGTTGTGTTGTAGAAATCAGGGATAATTATGACGGGTGTTTTGTGTGTGTGTGTGTGTGTGTGTGTGTGTGTGTGTGTGTGTGTGATTCTTAAACCCTTGTGTTCCTCTGTGGAATTCAGAAGATGGCACTGGTGTGGACGAAACAAGGATCTGCGAACAGTATCCAGGTGTTGTGCTCATTACTCATATACTGGGTAAAGCGCAGTATTATCATGTGTAAAGTACGAATGAGTCTGAGGTAAGTTTGGCTGATGTTAATCTCCGTTTTTACGAGATGCTAAAGCTACGGTCATAGGTCAAACAAGCTGACAATATTCATTCATCGACTATCCACATTCTGTTCTGGATACCATCTATCAACTCGGACTCTAGATAAACTCTCTATAGAGGCTCGAAGATGAGCTCCGGGAAGCAGCATGAGCCAAGCAAGATGGCGCCACTATAAAACATTTGCCTGCGTCATTGCGTTCTGGGGCCGACCAGCAGGCCCCACCAAAAAAAGCCTCTCGACGCCACAGGCTGAACATAAAAAAAAGTCACACAACTTTGGCACACACGCGCAACACTACACAGCTCAGCAATACCCCCCCACCCTCTCTCTCTCTCTCTCTCTCTCTCTCTCTCTCTCTCTCTCTCTCTCTCTCTCTCTCTCTCTCTCTCTCTCTCTTACACACACACACACACACACACACACACATACACACACGTTACACCATCACCAAAATTTGAAGCACTCTGGTATCATATAAGTACGTACGTTATTAATTTATTATAGTCGGTTCCACGAGAACTGGCGGGGATTTTCCTTTAGGGGTGGACTCGCGGACTTGGCGTCATTGCTTGAGTGACGGTCTCCGCCACACAGTTAGTGTAGCATGTAATGTGTATATTATAATGTACATGTGTATGTATGACTGTACGTGTGGCGACACCCGGTCGGTGTCGCACAACAGGATGTCTAACAACACGTCGTGCTTTTTGCCGTGGGAAGCTGTGATGAACTGACACTAGGATCAGCAAATGATGACTCATCAGCCGTCATCAACCGGAACCCATACCCTTCAGGACGAACTACAGACAGCCACACCGCTGCAGGGCGCAGGGCGGCAGAGCACCGTTCGCCTGCCCGTCACCCGTCTTCTCTCTCTTCTCCGCGTTGTTCGCCCGTTTTATTTGTTTGTAGTTCGTCCGGAAGGGTGTGGGTTCCGGTTGATGACGGCTGATGAAAGTCATCATTTGCTGATCCTAGTGTCAGTTCATCACAGCTTCCCACGGCCAAAAGCACGACGTGTTGTTAGACATCCTGTTGTGCGACACCGACCGGGTGTCGTCACACGTACAGTCATATATACACATGTACATTATAATATACACATTACAAGCACATAACGTAAGTGTATAACTCTGTGGTCTCCGCGCCGCTCATTGGCTGTTTTTTTTAGTAATATCTTAGTTGCTGGTTGGATTCAAAACACTTGTCTAATCTATTCTTGAAGACCGTAACTGTTGTACTATCAACGACATCACACGGTAGAGAGTTCCAAACGTTAACAACTCGATTGAAGAAGAAGTGTTTAGCTTCGTGCGACGAGAATCTTTTACCACTTATCTTCAAATTGTGATTTCTTCTTGTTCTATTTGATCGATCAATTGTAAAGTAATCTTCCGCATTAATATCACTGAATCCTTTGAACATTTTAAACACTTCTATTAGATCGCCTCGCATTCTTCGTTTTGATAGGCTGAATAAATTTACTTCTTTAAGCCTTTGTTCATATGACAAATTTCTCAACCAAGGAATCATCTTTGTTACTCTTCGTTGGACCCGTTCCAACTTTTCTATGTCTTTTCTGTAATAGGGAGACCAAAACTGTACACAGTACTCTAGACGGGGTCGAACCAACGAATTACACAGTTTTAATATTACTTTTTCCGATTTATTATTAAAGACTCGTCCGATGAAGCCAACCAATTTGTTTGCAGTTTTAACTAAATCTGAACAATGCTGACCGGGCTTTAAATCGCTTGATATAGTGATTCCAAGATCCTTTTCTTTACTTACTGCAGAAAGTTGTTGGCCATTCATTACGGACCGAACGCGATTGTTTTTTTTTCCGATGTGCAACACTTTACATTTCTCAACGTTAAATTTCATTTGCCATTGATTGGCCCAACGTGCAAGTCGATCTAGATCTGATTGTAAAGCTTCTTCGTCGAGTATCGCAGTTACTTTACTTGCAATTTTTGTGTCATCAGCAAATTTTGATACTTTGCAAGTGAGCCCATCATCGATATCATTAACATAAATTAAGAAGAGCATGGGGCCAAGCACTGATCCTTGAGGTACGCCGCTTTTGACATCGAGCCAGTTAGATGTAACACCGTTTAGAACTACTCTCTGTTTCCGCTCAGAGAGCCAGTCCGCAAGCCAATTGTGAATGTTACCCGAGATACCGTGCGCCAGTAGTTTGCTGAGCAATCGTTGGTGGGGGACCTTATCAAATGGCTTTTGAAAATCCAGATATATGATATCTACTGATCTGCTTTCATCGAACACCTCAAAAATATAGTGAAAAAAATCAAGTTAGTCAAACACGAACGTTTCCTACGGAAGCCATGTTGCGAATTATTTATTATATTATTTTCTTCGAAGAATTTCACCATATTGTCGCGAATGATAGTCTCCATTAACTTACAAACAATAGATGTCAGGCTAATTGGTCGATAGTTTCCTGGATGAGACTTGTCCCCCTTTTTGAAAATTGGTGTGACATTTGCAAGTTTCCAATCCGACGGAACTTTTCCAGCTGTTAAAGATTTATTGAATATGATGGAGAGCGGTTTACAAATTTGAAGTTTGATTTCTTTTAAGACCCTAGGGGTAATTTTGTCTGGACCAGGAGCTTTGCTTACTTTAATCTTTTCAATTGTGCGTAAAATGTCACTTTCTACGATGAGCACGCCACTTAACATCTTTTCGGTCCTTCTAACCTCCGGCGGTTGAGGTGATAAACAATCTTCGTCGGTAAATACGGATGCGAAAAAGTTATTTAGGATCGTAGCCATTTCATTTTCATCGTTCGTGTGGTTACCATTTTCATTAGCAAGCGGTCCGATACCACAAGTGAGTGACTTTTTATTATTTACATAGCTGAAAAATTCTTTAGGATTAGATTTACTTGTTTCCGCTATATATTCTTCAAGATTTTTCTTGCTTCGTTTTATTAATTTCTTGGTTTCGCGGCGAATTCTGTCCAACTCTAGTTTGTCAGCCTCGCTCTGAGATGATATGTACCTACTGTATACGCGTTTTTTAAGAGATAGGCTATTTTGAATTTCGTTATTCCACCATTTGGGTTTCTTCTTAGAAGCTGAACGTCTGTTACGATAGGGTACGCATATGCTTATGGCATTGTTCAATATTGTGGTGAAGGCCCCCCAAGATTTATCAATATCTGTTTCCGCCGTGATTTCAGTCCAGTCAGAATTATTTAAATTGATCGGAGTCTTACGAAATTCGCTCTCTGATAATCAGGCACCTTTTCTTTACTAGGAGTTACTTTACTTTCTTTCATATTGATGCTGAATGTGATTGTTCGGTGATCGCTGGAACTAAAATTGGACCAACATTTACTTCGTAAACTAGATCAGCTGTCGTTGAAAAGATAAGGTCAAGTATATTATTTTCCCGAGTCGGTTCTTGAACGTGTTGATGTAAATCACTTTCTAGTAAATTTGTGTACAGGTCGAGCCCTGTATGACAGTTCAACGGTTCACCCCATCTTTTCACTGGCAAGTTAAAGTCCCCAACAATTACTGCCTCGCAACTGCTACTTGTTTCTAATAATAATTCACTTAATGCGTGGTCGGTATCAAGAGTCTGCCTTGGCGGTCTGTAGATAAGTCCAATTACTATTTTACGAGATTTATTTTTAATTTCAATGAAGACCATGTCTACATTGGTTATAATATCTGTTTTCACGGATACTGGATGGAGAGAGTTGTGGATATAAAAGATACTTGATCTGTCTCCCGTGCCAGGGTCACGGTGAAGCCTCTGGGCAGCAGCAGTGGTGGATTGGACTGCAGGCAGAGGATCTCTTTAAGAGACAATGGCTGGAGTTCCAGGACCCTAGTCAGCTGGACCGTGCCTAATTATTTAGGCCTGCGGTGTAAAGGAGTGGGGCGACTTCTACAATAAAAAGCCTCCCTGGGAACCAATTGTCGGTGTGAGCTCCCCGTCCCTCCCCTCTATCGACGGTACTCCCATCCCTATTCTGCATAACAGCTGGTTCTTGTTTTCTCCTGAAAGAGATGTCTTCCGTGGGCCATTTGAGGTTGTACCTCCCGGCTTCTAGGTGGAGTTTCTGAGGGTTTTTCTTATACTCAAGGAATATTTCAGCTTTTTGGTCTCTCAGGAAGGGCGTCTGATACTCTCTAGAGTTGGTGGAGAACACCTGGTGACAGGTGCCACTGGCCAGGCCTCGAAAGGGTCGCAGAGTTAGGTTAGACGTTTCGGAAAGTGGGAACGAATTGCTGGTTCCTCTCCTCCCTTGCCAGCTCTGCTCTGTGTGACTACGCCGACCCCGTTCTATGGGACAAAACTTCGAGGACAATAGCTGAAAAGCGCCGGGTTGTGAAAGTCTCTCTCGTGACCGAGGCTCAGGACAAGCGATTGGTCTTTGAGGCGTTTTCAAGACCCTGTGGGAGTGAACTCCCAGTGTTGGAGGTATCTAACACAGCAGTATCTAATTTCCATGCACAATTTTTATCCAATTCAATTTATGGTCACAATTTAAGTTATTTCGAAAGCGCTTTTAATATTTGCCCAAATTGTTAACTCGCTTAAATTTCTAACAATGCCTTCGAACCTTAAGTGTGACGTCTGTCCCGGACGATTTGCAACTCAGCACTTCCAGCTGAGTAGAACTTGCCGCCTCTGCGTTCAAAGATTACAACTTCAGAAGGCTGTGGCTGAATGGAAAGTCAAACATAATGATCTTGAAAAGAAATTCGAAGCCCTTCAGGAATTTGTTGCAAGCAATGTGGCAGTGACTCCACCATCGATGGTGGAGAGGCCCTCCACCGAGACTGTGCCCCCTCCAGACGAATCTCCTGCTTCACGGGAGGACGTGTTACCTGCCTCACAGGTCGATTCCCAGCCTGCCTCACAGGCTAACCCCCAGCCTGCCTCACAGGCTAACCCCCAGCCTGCCTCACAGGACAACCGCCAGTCTGCCTCGCAGGCTGACCCCCAGCCTGCCTAACAGGCTAACCCTGAGGCTGCTTCACAGGCTAACTCCCAGCCTGCCTCACAGGACAACTTCCAGCCTGCCCCACTTAACGCTTCTCTTCCTGCTTCACAGGATGTCGGGTTCCAACCTGTAAGGAATGGAGCCAAACCGAAGCAGGCAACCAAGGATTTACTGACCCCCACTACCTTCAATAGGTTCCAGGTGCTGGCAGACACCATGGAGGATGAGTTTGAGACTCGCCTAGTTGGGGACTCCATGGTGCGTGGCCAGCTGGTTGAGTTCTGTGGTCGTTCATCAAACGGCCGCAGAAAACGTTACTGCTATCCAGGTGCCAGACTGGACGACATCACCGCAGCGTGCGATGATGTCACGAGAAATGCCGACCGAAACACCCTCTTTGTCATTCACGCGGGGACAAATGACGTAAAGACAACCCGTTCTGAGGAACTGCTTGAGAAATACCGCCGCATGATCAAGCAGTATAAACGTAAAACGGAAGCCAGTAACATCATAATCTCAGGAATAATCCCGAGGGTCGGTGCCGAATCTAGCTTTTACAGTAAGGCCTTCAGCACAAACAACAGACTTCAGTCCCTTTGCTCACAAGAAAACGTCCAGTTCGCTAACTTGTGGAACAGTTTTTACTACGATTCAGACTTGTTCCTTGCTGATGGCATCCACTTAAACCCTGTTGGAGCAGCCCGTTTCGGGAGGCTGCTCTGTGACCAAGTGGCTCTTCGAAAGCCAAAAAACGCGGAGGCGAGAACACCAGCAGCTCCACCGTAAGGGAGCACTCAACCCGCAAAACCCCCAACTCGAATCACATTAAAGCTTGCTATGTAAACGCTCGCAGCCAACGTAACAAATTTGAAGACTTAGAAGTCCTCGCAGCTACAAATCATTATCACATCATCGGAGTCACAGAATCTTGGATAGACACTTCAAATAGAGATTTCATTGCGGAATATAGATTACCGGGTTATACCATCTTTAGTCATGAAAGAGAGAATAGGCAGGGTGGAGGCGTTATCTTTTATATCCACAACTCTCTCCATCCAGTATCCATGAAAACAGATATTATAACCAATGTAGACACGGTCTTCATTGAAATTAAAAATAAATCTCGTAAAATAATAATTGGACTTATCTACAGACCGCCAAGGAAGACTCTTGATATCGACCACGCATTAAGTGAATTATTATTAGAAACAAGTAGCAGTTGCGAGGCAGTAATTGTTGGGGACTTTAACTTGCCAGTGAAAAGATGGGGTGAACCGTTGAACTGTCATACAGGACTCGACCTGTACACAAATTTACTAGAAAGTGATTTACATCAACACGTTCAAGAACCGACTCGGGATATACTTGCCCTTATCTTTTCAACGACAGCTGATCAAGTTAACGAAGTAAATGTTGGTCCAATTTTTAGTTCTAGCGATCACCGAACAATCACATTCAGCATCAATATGAAAGAAAGTAAAATAACTCCAAGTAAAGAAAAGGTGCCTGAGTATCAGAGAGCGAATTTCGTAAGACTCCGATGAATTATAAATAATTCTGACTGGACTGAAATCTCGGCGGAAACAGATATTGATAAATCTTGGGGGGCCTTCACCACAATATTGAACAATGCCATAAGCATATGCGTACCCTATCGTAACAGATGTTCATCTTTTAAGAAGAAACCCAAATGGTGGAATAACGAAATTCAAAATAGCCTATCTCTTAAAAAACGCGTATACAGTAGATACATATCAACTCAGAGTGAGGCTGACAAACTAGAGTTGGACAGAATTCGCCGCGAAACCAAGAAATCAATAAAACGAAGTAATAAAAATCTTGAAGAATATATAGCGGAAACGATTAAATTTAATCCTAAAGAATTTTTTAGCTATGTAAATGATAAAAAGTCACTTACTTGTGGTATCGGACCGCTTGCTAATGATAATGGTAGCTACACGAACGATGAAAATTAAATGACTACAATCTTAAATAACTTTTTCGCATCCGTATTTACCGACGAAGATTGTTTATCACCTCAACCGCCGGAGGTTAGAAGGACCGAAAAGATGTTAAGTGGCGTGCTCATCGTAGAAAGTGACATTTTATGCACAATTGAAAAGATTAAAGAAAGCAAAGCTTCTGGTCCAGACAAAATTACCCCTAGGGTCTTAAAAGAAATCAAACATCAAATTTGTAAACCGTTCTCCATCATATTCAATAAATCGTTAACAGCTGGAAAAGTTCCGTCGGATTGGAAACTAGCAAATGTCACAGCAATTTTCAAAAAGGGGGACAAGTCTCATCCAGGAAACTATCGACCAATTAGCCTGACATCGATTGTTTGTTAGTTTATGGAGACTATCATTCGCGACAATATGGTGAAATTCTTCGAAGAAAATAATATAAATAATTCGCAACATGGCTTCCGTAGTAAACGTTCGTGTTTAACTAACTTACTTGATTTTTTTCATTATATTTTTGAGGTGTTCGATGAAAACAGATCAGTAGATATCATATATCTGGATTTTCAAAAGGCATTTGATAAGGTCCCCCACCAACGATTGCTCAGCAAACTATTGGCGCACGCTATCTCGGGTAACATTCACAATTGGCTTGTGGACTGGCTTTCTGAGCGGAAACAGAGAGTAGTTCTAAACGGTGTTACATCTAACTGGCTTGATGTCAGAAGCGGCGTACCTCAAGGATCAGTGCTTGGCCCCATGCTCTTCTTAATTTATATTAATGATATCGATGATGGGCTCACTTGCAAAATATCAAAATTTGCTGATGACACAAAAATTGCTAGTAAAGTAACTGCGATACTCGACGAAGAAGCTTTACAATCAGATCTAGATCGACTTGCACGTTGGGCCAATCAATGGCAAATTAAATTTAACGTTGACAAATGTAAAATGTTGCACATCGGAAAAAAATAACAATCGCGTTCGGTCCGTAATGAATGGCCAACAACTTTCTGCAGTAAGTAAAGAAAAGGATCTTGGAATCACTATATCAAGCGATTTAAAGCCCGGTCAGCATTGTTCAGAGGTAGTTAAAACTGCAAGCAAATTAGTTGGCTTCATCGTACGAGTCTTTAATAATAAATCGGAAAAAGTAATATTAAAACTGTATAATTCGTTGGTTCGACCCCGTCTAGAGTAGTGTACAGTTTTGGTCTCCCTATTACAGAAAAGACATAGAAAAGTTGGAACGGGTTCAACGAAGAGTAACAAAGATGATTCCTAGGTTGAGAAATTTATCATATGAACAAAGGCTTAAAGAAGTAAATTTATTCAGCCTATCAAAACGAAGAATGCGAGGCGATCTAATAGAAGTGTTTAAAATGTTTAAAGGATTCAGTGATATTAACGCGGAAGATTACTTTACAATTGATCAATCAAATAGAACAAGAAGAAATCACAATTTGAAGATAAGTGGTAAAAGATTCTCGTCGCACGAAGCTAAACACTTCTTCAATCGAGTTGTTAATGTTTGGAACTCTCTACCCTGTGATGTCGTTGATGGTACAACAGTTACGGCCTACAAGAATAGATTAGACAAGTATTTTGAATCCAACCAGCAACTAAGATATTACTCATTGTCGTAATAACGTTAAGTTCTTTCGAATACTGGTGTCCTTGTCCGCTTTTATCGCCCGGTTAGTGGTAGCAGTAATGGTAGTTCTTCTTTCCTACATAATTTCCATGCAGTTTTTCCATGCTGCATGGTTCTTTTTCCTTTCCTGCCAGCTTTGGCTGGAGGGATGGGGGGTGGGGAGGAGCCTTCGCCTTTGCTGTCCTTCATCTTCCACCTTTGATTAGATAGTTAGTGTAGCTTGTCACAAACAGCCTCGTAAGGACCAGCAGGTCTGCTGTTGTTTGTTCTTCCTTTGTGTTTCTTTGTGTTCTCTCTCTCTCTCTCTCTCTCTCTCTCTCTCTCTCTCTCTCTCTCTCTCTCTCTCTCTCTCTCTCTCTCTCTCTCTCTCTCTCTCTCTCTCTCTCTCTCTCTCTCTCTCTCTCTCCCGGCTTCTTCGGGGACGAGAATACAGGCTGTTATGGTGATCTGTTCGTCATGCACTCATGATCCAGTTTGGCGCAGACTCTTTCAGTAGTTCTTTCACTAACATTAGTGGCTCTCGCTGTTCTTGCAATTACTCTTGTGAGTGGTATGATAAATCCTCTGTTGTTTTTTTCGTCTTAAAAGTACTTGCTTACATTGTAAATGAGTTCTTTCTCGCGGCTGAGCAGCCAACGACGTGGAGAGGCAGGGAGAGGGAGGGAGGGGAGAGGCAGAGGCGGGAGCGGGCCACCCATGGGCCCACCTGCTGACCCTTCCATGACCTTGAGAGAAGTGACCTGGGCAGGCTGGGCTCTGGATGTGTAAAATGACAACGTTGAAATACAACGTTGTCAAGTGTCGTGGTATTTATACAAAATCTTTGTTACTATCTTAAAAACGAAACAATCTTAACGCTATATGACCTTATTGGATTATCCAATTATTTAATTAAATTCATTTATAGGTAGTAAATAGCTGACATATGAGAGGAAGCGAGAAGTGTTGAGAGTGTGTGGCAAGGTGCGGTGCGGGGCTGACCCGCACCTTTCACCCCCCAATCCGCTAGTTCCTCCTGGATTCACTATAATAAAAAGTATTTAAAATAAGTCTAGCCTCAACAGTCGCTTCATTCGCTGGATATTGTCCGTTTACGTGCAGTTCTGACTTAGTTTTGTTATGAATGTCGCTTCAGATTAATTTATAATAGTTCAAAAGGCACATACTTAACAATAAAGATATTATTGCATTAGTTTTTGTCGGTGCAATCTGTTACCTTTTATCTCACAATGGGTTTTGGTAGGAATACAAAGTCAATTTTATACGCATCAGAACAAGTTAAGAATTTGCCAATGAGCGCGCAGTAACATCACCCATGCAATGATACCAAGTCTGCAAGTCCACCCCTGAGGAAAAACTCCGCCAGCTATCGTGGAACCTACTATAGTTATTTTTTTTTCCCAAATTGAACAAAAGTATATTATTCTTTGTTGTTCAAGTATTCTCTTATTATTTTGAGTCGTGTATTTTGAAACGGGTGAACTTTTTGGGAAGCGCACAAGAACGGTCAGTCGATCACGGCAACATATATCACTCCAGGTACAGTACCCATCTATCAGTATTTTTGCATGTATTTACATCCAAGTTTAATACACTCTATATAGACAACGTGCAGACAACGTAATCACGGCCACTGAGCTCGAGAACAAACTCGAGCTGTCATTTACAGAGACAAGATATGGCAGAGTCGCTCTTCTCCCCCAGGTCCCCTTGGGGCGCTGACTGTCAAGCGTCTCTTAATAGTTTCCAGGTGTGTGTGTGTGTGTGTGTGTGTGTGTGTGTGTGTGTGTGTGTGAGAGAGAGAGAGAGAGAGAGAGAGAGAGAGAGAGAGAGAGAGTGTGTGTGTGTGTGTGTGTGTGTTGAGAAACATCTCTAGTGACGGTCAAGTACACCAATAGATCGCGAATTGGTTGAGCAATAAACAACAAAGAGTGGTGATTGTGATAAATGCATGTTGTTAGTGTGGTGATCAGGTTTCTTTTATAAGTTAATGGAATAAAGGACTTGAATTTTGTCGCAAACCAACCTTTACAGGCCTGTCCATTAACTTATAAAATAAACCTGATCACCACACTAACAACACGCATTTATCACATTTGTTCTACCTATTTTACACTCCACCATGAACTATCACGCCTCAAGGGAATGTTATGTAACAACGGTTACCCTGTACCATTTATTGACAAAGTTATTGGCAAAACACTAAATAGTCTATTGGGTAGGACTGAGACCACTCACACACAACACACCGCGACAGCGTGGTCACATCTAGTTTTTTTTTGCTTTCAAGTGTTGTCACGTTTTATCTTTTTATCTTTTATCTTTCATCTTTTCTTAAGACATCGGCTTGTTTTTACCGTAGATTAATCATATTATTGTTTTATCTTACGTTGTATGTGACACACTGTGTAACTTGCTTTTAGGTCTGATGATGGAACATGTTCGTTCCGAAACGTAACCAACTTGTTAAAGAAGTCTAAGATAGCAGAGATGTTTCTGCCAGCCCTGGTACTCCTCTTCATTATATATATATATATATATATATATCAAAATATATATATATATATATATATATATATATTTTATATTTATATATATATATATATATATATATATATATATATATATATATATATATGAATATATATATATATATATATATATATATATATATATATATATATATATATATATATATATATAGATAGATAGATAGATAGATAGATAGATAGATAGATAGATAGATAGATAGATAGAGATAGATAGATAGATAGATAGATAGAACATAAGAACGTAAGGAGTCTGCAAGAGGCCGGTTGGCCTATACAAGGCATAGATAGATAGATAGATATATAGATATATTAGGGGAAGAGCAGTGACCGTCTACCACCGCAGAGATAGAACGGCCGGAAAGGAAACTGGAGATAAAGGAACAGAGAGAGGGATAAAATCCGAAAGAGGGCAGTTTAGAAAACAAAGACTGGTGCCAAACTCTATCGAAGGCTTTCGATATGTCTAGCGCAACAGAGAAAGTTTCACCGAAACTGCTAAGAGAAGATGACCAAGAGTCAGTTAAGAGAGCAAGAAGATCGCCAGTAGGACGCCCCTTGCGGAATCCATACTGGCGATCAGATAGAAGATTAGAAGTGGAAAGGTGCTTTTGAATCTTCCGGTTAAGGATTGATTCGACAGCTTTAGATAGACATGAAAGTAAAGCTATTGGGCGGTAGTTTGAGGGATTGGAGCGGTCACCCTTCTTAGGCACAGGCTGTACAAAGGCATACTTCCAGCAGGAAGGAAAGATAGATGTTGATAGGCAGAGACGAAAGAGTTTGACCAGGCAGGGTGTCAGCACAGAAGCACAGTTTTTTAAGGACAATAGGAGGCACTCCATCAGGTCCATAAGCCTTCTGAGAGTTGAGGCCAGAGAGGGCATAGAAAACATCATTAGGAAGAATCATAATAACAGGCATAAAGTAGTCAGAGGGGGGATGAGTAGGAGGAATATGCCCAGAATCGTCCAAGGTGGAGTTCTTACAGAAAGTTTGAGCGAAGAGTTCAGCCTTAGAGACAGATGAGACGGCAGTGCTGCCGTCAGGGTTAAGGAGAGGAGGGAAAGAGGAAGAAGTGAAATTGGAGGAGATATTTTTGGCTAGATGCCAGAAGTCACGGGAAGAATTAGAAGAAGCAAGGTGTTGTTGACATTTTCTATTTATAAAATAAGTTTTGGTAAGTCGGAGAATAGATTTGGCACGATTCCGGGCTGAAATGTATAGATCAAAGTTAGTGGGAGTTCTAAGGCTCTGGAACCTTTTGTGAGCTGCCTCTCTATCTTTAATAGCACGAGAACAAGCATGATTAAACCAAGGCTTTTTAGCATGAGGAGTAGAGAATGTACGTGGAATGTATGCCTCCATTCCAGAGACAATCACCTCTGTGATGCGCAGAGCACACACAGAGGGGTCTCTCCTGGAAGCAGTAATCATTCCACGGGAAATCGGAAAAGTACATCCTCAGGTCGTCCCACCGAGCTGAAGCAAAATGCCAGAAGCATCGCCTCCTCGGTGGCTCCAGAGGATGTATAGGAGCGATAGGACAGGATACAGAAATAAGGTTGTGATCAGAGGAGCCCAACGGAGAGAACAGTTTGACAGAGTAAGCAGAAGGATTAGAGGTAAGGAAGAGGTCTAGAATGTTGGGCCTGTCTCCAAGACGGTCGGGAATACGAGTAGGGTGCTGAAGCAACTGCTCTAGGTCGTTGAGGAGAGCAAAGTTGAAGGCTTGTTCACCAGGCTGGTCAGCGAAGGAGGATGAAAGCCAAAGCTGGTGGTGAACATTGAAATCTCCCAAGATGGAGATTTCAGCGAAGGGAGAGTGGGTGTATATATATATATATATATATATATATATATATATATATATATATATATATATATATATATATATATATATATATATATATATATATACACACACACACACACACACACATATATATATATATATATATATATATATATATATATATATATATATATATATATATATATATATATATATATATATATATATATATATATATATATATATATATATATATATATATATATATATATATATATATATATATATATATATATATATATATATATATATATATATATATATATATATATATATATATATATATATAGAGAGAGAGAGAGAGAGAGAGAGAGAGAGAGAGAGAGAGAGAGAGAGAGAGAGAGAGAGAGAGAGAGAGAGAGAGAGAGATACATACATACATATACACTTTCAAGCGCACGACGAAAGACAAACACGCATTCCTCGACACAACTCACCCAAAAATGTTTTTTGTTGAGTCTGCCATGACCGTCGCAGCAGAGCCTAGAGAGCACGTCCTACTAGTGTCGCGGGAAGCAGTAAACTGGGAAGCCAGTGTTGCCACTCAGTTTTAAGTAGTACCAGATTGCACCAGTTAAAAGTACCAAATGAGAACAGAACGAAGTTCATAAATATGTTACGACTTGCGACACTATTCATTTTATTTCCACAATGTATAGAACAAAAATAGTACCAGATCTAGTGAAAGTCGTACTTTGTACACCCAAAAGTACCAAATCTGGTACGTTCTTACCAAAAACTGCATAACTGCCCAGGAACCGCAGTAGCGGCACCACCGCTCCGCTAGTCATGACCCCAGGGTTCGAGCTCCCACAATGGATTAGCAGATTTTTCCCAGAAAGGTTCGAGATGACCCCAAGTTAACAAATATTTCCCTGAAATAAAATTCAAACTTACCTTCACCATTTAGATAGGCTATAAGGTTTCTAATAACAATAGTTATCACACACACACACACACACACACACACACACACACATATATATATACACGGCCCGGTAGCTCAGTGGGTAGAGCGTCTGCCTCACAACCAGAAGGACCGGGGTTCGATTCCCCGACCAGGTGAAGATAAGTTGGGTTTATCTTCTTTCACGTGTAGCCCTTGTTCACCTCAGGGTTAAGAGAGGAAAGGGTTATTCCGCTTTCGAGTGAAAAGTAGCCCGCCCCACGCATGACATCCGAGTCACTCCGCGCTCCAGGGCTTCTTGTTCGGTGTATGGATGCAGATCTGACCAGGGGCAGAAAGTTAAACACTGTACATTTACCAACAACGTTGACAAGAGCCCATAACTGTGTGTAAGAGACAGAGAGAAAGAGTATAGCGAATGTGCGGTAAGGCCAGTATACCATAGTTACCCCTCCGGTCCACGTTTTCTTTTTAGTTTCTCTACCTCAGATCTATATTTTTAGATTTTGACTCTGCATGTCTTCCCTACCCCCTTCCCCCTACTCAGGGCCTACTGGAATAAAAATCTACGTCACATGTCTGCGCAGAAGGATTTCGATCGGTGGTCTAACCCACTCTGCCTTCCTTAACCCTGGCCTGGTTCACTTAGCAGTGAGTAGGTACGCGACGTAAGGCGAGGAGTTGTGACCTCGTTGTCGCCATGGAGGTAGGATTCCTACCTCCATGGTTGTCGCGGTGTGTTGTGTGTGAGTGTCGGTCACTGAGCTAGGGATGTGCGGTATCGACAAAAATACCGGTTTTGCCGTTGCCGGTCTTCTGAAATTATACCGGCACGCCTCTTCCCGGTATGTCATGATACCGGTACTACCGGTATTTCCTAAAGAATACCGGTACTTCCGGTAACGGTATTTACTTTTGAAATGGAAAAATTTTCCTTTGTCTATTCTTGTACAATACGTAACACTACAATCGCACAAGGTAGTTTTAGGTGACTTCTAACTTTTATTATTTTTTGTATAAATAGTATTTTTAACAATGAAAAAAAAATTTCAAATCTCCTTAAACATTTATTTTCGGGCTTGTGTTAATAATGTGTTCCTTTTTTTGGTGAATACATAAATAAAACTCACAGTGAAAAGGAAAGTTTAAGAACGGAAATTTCAAATGTAAATATCAGTTTTCCAGTCATATACACAAGATCTGAGCCCATCCCTGGCATACCACACACTGAACCTGTAATTCTCTTCATTTGGGCCTTGTGATTTTTTTCTGATGAAAAAAGACATTCTGCAGCATCGCCTCCAGAATTGCATGCCTCTCCCACAGTTTCTTCCTGCGAACTTCCAGAAGACAGAATAATTATCTCTTCTTCTTCACTAGATCTCTCATTCTAATTTCTGTCTTAAAAAATATATATATTTCGTACCTTTTCCTCCTTTCTTATCTGTGTAGGTCTGCTTGACTCCATACTGTTTCCCGATGCATATTTCTCTTCTTGCTTCTACCTTTGTATGCTGATCCCTGAGCAGGTACGTTCTTCTGTCTATCTCCACCTAATTTTTTTTTCAAATGAGGTCTTTGAGCCTCCTTGTATGGAGAGGAAGTCAAGAGAGATGCTTTCAAAGCTTTGCGACCTCTATTTGACACCTTATTTGTCTCAGGAACTGGTGTTGTTGTTTTAATTCATTTACCAATTGACAGCAGCAAGTAGTTTCTAAGATATGGCCTGTTTCATATTACCACTCTGTTCCATATTGAACACCTCGGTTCCTGCGATCATAAACTAGTGCGCGTTGACATTAGAGCTCAAACATCGGTGACTGAAAATAAAGTAAAGGTGCCCAATTTCAAAAGAGCCAACTTCGTAGAAATCCGACGAAAACTAATAGATATGCAACTATCAGATGATGGCAATGTAGAGGACGCCTGGCTAAGCTTTAAAAATCACTTACTCACTCAGCTGGACACATTTGTCCCCTTGTGCGAGAAGCGAATTAACACTAATAAAAGCCCACCTTGGTTTAATAGCGAAATTAAACACTCAGTCAAGGAGAAAAAATTGTTTTACAGGTTAAAGAAAGAACAAAGCACGCTCGAAAACATTAGACTCTACAATGATGCCAGGCGACGAGTAAACAGATTAGTGCGTCAGGCAAAGCGTAGATATGAAGAAAATATTGCAGCCAACTGTAAAAATAATCCGAAATCCTTCTTCAGTTACATAAACAACAGAAAGGTAATCAGAAGTGAAATTGGACCCTTAACAAACAGCGACGGTGCACTAGTGACTGACAGCCAACACGTTGCAAACCTATTAAACAATTACTTTTCCTCGGTGTTTAATAATAACAGTCCTCCCACCACTACCACCAACACCAGTACTAATGTAAATCCCGAGCATGCATTGCCTAACTTTGAAGTAAAACCCGATGAAGTCCTTAAAGCCCTCAAATCACTTAAAACAAATAAAAGTCCTGGACCTGACAAAGTATATCCAACTCTGCTGAAAGAAACAAAGAGCGAAATACTCTCCTCCCTCACAACCGTAAACAATATGTCCTTGCGACAAGGCATCGTCCCTTCAGATTGGAAAAAGGTTAACATGACACCGATTTTTAAGAAAGGAGACAAAAAAGTACCAGGTAATTACAGGCCCATGGGCCATTAGTCTAACTTCGGTTGTAGGTAAGCTACTTGAGGACATAATTAGAGACAAAATTGTGAGTTACCTTGAAAGCCACTCATTAATTGGGGACTCACAACATGGCTTCCGAAACAAAAGATCCTGCCTATCAAACCTATTAACCTTTTATAACGACCTCTTCACTGTTTATGACGTAACCAAATCACTGGACGTAGTCAATCTTGATTTCCAGAAAGCGTTTGATAAAGTCCCACATCATAAATTACTTTACAAATTAAAGCAAATAGGAATTGACAGTCAAATACACCAATGGATCGCGAATTGGTTGAGCAACAGACAACAAAGAGTAGTGATTGACGGATTTAACTCACAGTGGGCGCCGGTCACTAGTGGCGTCCCTCAGGGCTCGGTTCTTGGCCCATTGCTCTTCATTATTTACATCAACGATGTGGATGTTGGACTCAATAATCGCATTAGTAAATTTGCAGACGACACAAAGATTGGTAACTCGGTTCTCACTGATGAAGACAGGCATAGCCTCCAAGAGGATTTGCACAAAATTTCAGCTTGGTCGGATAGATGGGAGACGCCCTTTAACGTAAGCAAGTGCCAAGTCCTTCAAGTTGGAATGAGGAATAAGAAGTTCGATTACGAAATGCACGGCGTTAAACTCAAAAGCGTTCAATGCGTCAAGGACCTGGGGATCAAAATCGCGTCAAACCTCAAATTCTCACAGCAATGCATTGATGCAGCAAATAAAGCGAACAGAATGTTGGGCTTCATTAAAAGAAACTTTTTATTCAAGAATAAAGATGTAATACTCCCGCTCTACAATAGTTTTGTCAGACCCCACTTGGAATATGCGGTACAGTTTTGGTCTCCCCACCATGCAAAGGATATTGCTAAATTAGAAGGTGTTCAGCGTCGGGCAACGAAAATGATCCCTTCCTTGGGCAACAAATCCTACGAAGAAAGGCTTTCTACCCTTAACATGTTCTCTCTTGAGAAACGTCGCCTCTGAGGAAAACTGATTGAATGTTGTAAAATACTTAATGGTTTCACAAATGTAGACAGATCAACATTGTTTATGATCGATGACACTTTGCGCACAAGGAACAATGGCATAAAACTCAAATGTAGACAAGTAAATTCAGACTGCAACAAATTTTTCTTCACCAACGTTGTAGTGCGAGAATGTAATAAGCTTCCACCATCCGTGGTCCAGTGTAACACGATTGACTCCTTCAAAAATAAGCTCGACCGTCACTTCCTTCAACTTAATATCAACTAGAGTAGAAATGCAACGTTTAGGAACCTTCTGATTAATGTAAAATCACTTAGGTTTAAGGACAGACCACCTAGTCTGGACCATGGGGTCTGTGTGGTCTGATTTTCAATGTAAATCTATGTAAATCTCTGTGTGTGTCCATCACTAGTATAACCTCCAACTCGTCTTAATTAAATTAATAACGGAATGTCCTTCAGACACTCAGGTCTGTAGAGGGATGCCGCAGAGGTGTGGTTATATACCTACTGGAGGGGGAAAAGTCAGGAGTCGTTGTGCATTCATCCGGTGATTGAGCAGCATTGGTTTACCAGTCGGGCAATGTTCATTACTGTCGTTTCCTTGCCCAGCACTAGTCGGGCAGGAATCATTGCCTGAAAAAAAACGTTAAATCCAAATCTCCAAGACTGATCGTCGTCGATCGTTCAGAAACCGGACAGCTGTGTGGCAGGCATCATTATGGTTGTGCAGCTTCCATCCAGCATTCGGGAAATACTCCAACAAGCGTAGTGTCAAATTTTACAACACCCCTGGGACGGGCACCAAATTCCGACGATACCAGAAAGAACCAGGATCGTGGCGCTGACGTCCCAAGATCGCGTATGTGTGAATAGGGTTCAAAAAATTTATTGTGATTGAAAGTGAGGCCACATATTTAAAAAAAAAAAAGGCATGAACATATTTGTATATGTATACATATACATAAAGGTCCTTTTTATTGAAAATATTATGTTTGCAGGTCTACAAATTACTGTTTCTCCAATTTCTAAGGATTCAGATCTTAGGTACTTTTCATAACTGACTTTTCTTTAAAGCATTTTATTGTAAAATCTGTTACAGTGGAAATTAGAGCAAGAGCAATACCTATGAATATATATATATATATATATATATATATATATATATATATATATATATATATATATATATATATATATATATATATATATATATATATATATATTAGTAAACTTAAGTTCTCATAAGACTCATATACATAGTATATATAGGAGTTTGCACCCAGCAATAAATACACCAATACAGAAATACAATATTCTTTTGTAGGTTTTAGAATAAAACTACACATTTACAGTAGCTTAATAATCCAGAAAATAAATTCCTATAACAAACAATATTATGTATATTTACATTTTTCATGGATCTTGTTTTGTGGGGTCTGATATAGCAATATGCATATGTTAATATTTGTACAAACAATATAGTAAAGTGAAGAAAGTAAAGATAGAATCTTTCATGAAAGAAACACATTGCAATGAGAAACAATCTTATAGCCAATCATGTTTTAGTTACTTTGAATTGTTGGAGAAAGCTGCAGTGGACACTAAGGAGTAGTAGTATTTTTTACACATGGTAATGTATACATGGTATATAAATTATTATATTCCAATGCTAATTTCTCCATAGCTATAGATTTTTCATAACTACATCGTACTTTTTTTCATAGCTAACGTGGCATTTTGTGTTAAATCCTTTCTTTATGACTTTGTCGTTCCACTGCAAAATAATCAAAATATGAAATAAAATACAATAGTTTTCTGAGTTTCTTCTATTACATTTTCGTGTCGTATCTGTAATCATTGACAACTTGGATACAATAATACAAAATGGCCTGCTTGGGTTAGTATCTGCAATACTCATGCTCTCCCGCAATACCCATGTTGTTGTGACTGCCTCACAATGCACTACACTACATACTGAGGGAAGCCATTATCTTCCCCCCCTTCCTCTGCTTTAATGCTGTTCTCTCATTGTCATTTTATAGGAGCTTCCATTTATAAAACACATCAGTCTACTAATCATTTTGGCCACTAAACCATCTTCCCCTGCTGTCTTCTCCTTTTGCAAGCTCTTGAACTGTTTTCCTAACTTCCTAGAGACTACTACAAAATCTATAAAAAAAATGTGGATTATGCATGATTGGATAAAGTTAAAATTCCAATTCAATTCATAACTGACCCCATGTCTGATAATCAACACTGAATTCAAAGAAAAAAAGAATATGGCACATATCTCACTATTGTGGAGGCTACACTGAAATCGAAGAGATGGCCAAAGAATGAAATTTAAATTGGTTATGTCAAAAGTAATTAATCAATTCTCAACCTTCAGGAATTTCAGTTTGTTTCCCTGTTGGCATGACTCTGCAGGAAGTTAAAGTACGTCTCATTTTACACTGTAGCCCCTTTATTCTTATAAAAAATGTGAATTGGGGAGTCCATTTCCCCAAACTCGTGTTTGTTTTCTTGCCATCCTCCCTAGGAAGGCAACACTGCAAATAGGAAAGCATTTTATATATGTGTTGTGTTGTGTTGTGTTGTGTTGCATTGCATTGCGTTGTGGTGTGTGTGTGTGTGTGTGTGTGTGTGTGGAATTCTCCACGGCCTGATCATGAGTTGGACTCGCTTTCGCCAGCAGGTACCCTCACGACGTGAGCAAGTGCTCATTATTTGTCGATCTCTGGGTACTGCCAGGACCTCACACACCACACACCCCATCCCCCTTGCTCAAGGGGGGACAGTAACCACTCCTAGTCAGTGGAAAGAATCCAGCCGGAGCAGGGCTTGAACCACCGCCTGTTTGGTCGTGAAACCTTGCAGCGAGGCACTTTTTTTTTTCTTTTTTTTTTCTTTTTTTTCTTTTTACGTCGCGGCCTATAGCGCCGGTAGGCTTCTTCCCGGTGGGGCCTGATGGTCGGCCCAAGGGTTCTTCCCGGTGGGTCCTGATGGTCGGCCCAGCCCGTTCTGGCGCAGGCGAGTGTTTATAGTGGCGCCATCTTGCATTAGCTCATGCTGCCCTCCCGGAGCTCATCTTTAATCCTAGAATCTAGAGTCCGGGTTGATAGGTGGTCTTCTGGACAGCATGTGGGTAGTTTTAAGCCACTCGGCGGCGGCTGAAAAATCCCAGCTTGGTGGCACCGGGCGGGGATTGAACTCGCGTCCTCCTGAACGCGGTGCTGTTACTCTGTCGATTCAGCCACCGCCTCCCCAAAGCCGATTGAGCTACCAGAGCGGTGTGTGTGTGTGTGTGTGTGTGTGTGTGTGTGTGTGTGTGTGTGTGTGTGTGTGTGTGTGTGTGTGTAGTAAAGTTTCACATTTGGCATACATATTCACATTCAGATTTGACAAATTTGCATTTGACAACACCAATCATTTACTACCTTAATATTTGTATGGTGACCATATTTTCCCATTTGGCAATTACTTACCCCCCAGACAACATTAAATTGTATATGGCAACCAAATCCTTGCATTTGACAAATTTTTTCCCTCTAGGATATGCTTAATCTCTGACTTTTTTTGGTGCATTTCCCTGCCAATCATATACTGTATTACAATACAAGTTCTCAGATACAAAGACACCATGTTAATGACATTGTGCCACCAGACAAAATGTTTCAGACAATTGTGATGAGCCCTGCTGCATGTGATAGCATGTTGCACACCACCTCTTACTATAATTAGCCCAGCACCATATTTACATACATAATTTACACTAATTTACAAAATTGTTACAATTTCCCCAATCCTGATGGTCTAACCCACTGCAATCTGCTGAGTGTAACATGATGTCCAAAGCCTCTACCACTGCTGTGAGGAATGATGGAGAGGAATGATGACAAAGATAAACCTCAGAATGGAAGGAAAAAAAGCCAAAATATGAGAATCGTGTGGGAAAAAAATTCACCAAATACACGATGCAAGATAAGACACCCCAAAAGTTGAGGTTTTAAGCCACCTAATAAGCAAGAAAAGGTTGGCTCTCCTGGGAATCTGGTACCAATTAAAGTTTTTCCTATTGTTTCAGTTATTTGCATTTGGCAAATTCACATTTGGTGAGTTTTCTGTGGACCCATTTATTTGCCCAATGCCAGACTTTATTGAATAATCAGATGCATCATTTCAGGACTCTCTATATTCAAGTCCCAATTGTTTAACCTTATTTCCTTCATGAGCGCTTCACGATCCTTTTTCTCTATGGCCCAAGATGAAATAGGACCCAAAGTGTGCAAGTGTGGGCATCTATCTAACAACCTCTTAAGGCCTGCCAATGTTAACATTGGTCTGTAGAGAAAAAGAGTTTGTAAGCTTTCCAGACTGCCAGAGTCCAAAAGGCTATACAGAACCTGGTCATTCAACATATCTAGGTTATGAATGAGTATATGCAATTCAGTAAGTTTTTTGCACTTACCCACTAAGACTGTGAGGTCCTCAGGAGTAACTGCTGCACCTTCCAGCATCAAATGAGACAAGGACTGGAAGTATGACATTTGGGACCCAAATGAAGAGTAAGGCAAGTCAGGTTGCATGGGATTATTGTTAAGTTTTAGGGTGAACTTTTGCAACTTGGGGCATGTTTGAATTACTTTTTGCAGATGAGTTCTAGTAAATGTTAAATTTGCTGGTGAATTTGTCAGATGCTGAATAGTTAAACTCAGCAAATGATCACCCCTCTGACTCAGGTACCACAACAAGGCAAGCATATTGCAGTTCATTACATTCAAAGTTATGATTTTCAAACTCAAAAGATTGGCTAATAAGTTTCTGTCCTTTCTTTCTACTCCATTACACCTCAAGGTAACATCTTCTAAGTGTGGACAAGTCCTAACAATTAGTGCCAATTCATTCTCATCAATTTCTGTATAAGTATGGATCACCTTAAGAGTATATTTGGCTTTCACCTCTGGGTATCTCTCAGGATCACTGCCATGTAATGTTGTGAATACATCTTCAATTTTCACATCAGGTGTAACATTGAGTTCTTCAACAAGAGGACATAGATGCAACAACATTACAGCACTTGCAGTAGAAGCCATAGTGTAATCAAAATTAACTTTCTTAAGTTTCGTACAAACAGACTTTGATGGTATCTGTGCCCCTCTTCTTATTCTGGAATATGTGTCAGGAGTTGGCAAGTGACCAGCAAGGTAAAAGACCCCTTCATCATCAACATCAGTGCACATTTCAATACTAAGATCTTCTAAATGAGGGCAGGATTGGGAAATAATTTCAAGCATATAATTATCACACATCTGAGAACATTTGAGCATTGTTAAATTACTCAGTGTTCTCAGAAAATGGTAAAGACCCTCAAGCTGAGCTCCTTTCTGAAATCCATACATGTAACTTTCCAAATATATATCCTCGCTGTTGGAACCAACCATCTTAAGTATCTGCACACTGTACCCATCAAGCTCCTTCAGCAGGGGCACAAGTGCCTGACTGTTATTGATCCAAAGATACTTTGCATGTAGCTGTGTGCACAACATTAAGTACTTCTGGTTGAGTAGCTCAGGAAATACAATCTGTTTGGGCAAAAAAGAATAATTAATAAAACAATTCTTCATATACAATAGAACATAAGAACATAAGAACGCAGGAGTCTGCAAGAGGCCGGTAGGCCTGTACGAGGCAGCTCCTTTGACCCTAAGCTCCCGTGTATCTAACCCCACCTATTATCGCTGTCCATGAATTTATCTAGTCTATTTTTGAATGTGACAATTGTATTGGCACTCACCACATGACTGCTAAGCCTATTCCACTCATCCACCACCCTGTTAGTAAACCAATTTTTGCCTATGTCCCTGTTGAATCTGAATTTATCCAGTTTAAATCCTACCCGGTTCTCTTACCAACAAAACCTTATGAATGTCTCCCTTATTAAAGCCCTTCATCCATTTATAAACCTCGATCATGTCTCCACGCACCCTTCGCCTTTCTAGAGAATGCAAGTTTAACTGTTTGAGTCTTTCCTCGTATGGCAAGTTTCTCAACCCCTGAATCATCTTAGTCATCCTCCTCTGCACCGATTCTAACATTTTGATATCCATTCTATAGTAGGGTGACCAGAACTGAACCGCATAGTCAAGATGAGGTCTAACTAATGCTAAATATAGTTTGAGGAAGACTTCGGGGCTTCTGTTGCTTACGCTCCTTGAAATAAATCCCAGTACCCTATTAGCTCGATTTCTAGCTTGAATGCATTGTGCCCTTGGACGGAGATCAGAGCTCACTAAGACCCCTAAATCCATCTCCAGACCTACTTATGAGAGTGTCATTTAAGCAATAGTTATGTGAGGGTTGTTCCTACCTACACTCAGAATACTGCACTTCCTACATTGAACTCCATCTGCCATTTATCCGCCCAGTCATATAATCTGTTGAGTTCACCTTGGAGAATACTAGCGTCCTGATCCGACTCAATTACTCTACCGATCTTCGTATCATCTGCAAATTTACTAACATCACTACTAATTCCTGTGTCTAAGTCATTGATATAAATAATAAACAAAAGTGGACCTAATACCGAACCTTGTGGGACCCCACTCGTAACACATCCCCAGTCAGATCTTTTACCATTGATTTGCACTCTTTGCTTCCTATTGCTAAGCCACGCCTTGACCCAGTTCAAAACTTTACCCTCTACTCCGTGAGCCTGTAATTTAAGCAACAGTCGTTGGTGAGGAACTTTGCTACAATGAACTGAGAGGATCAGATGCCATAAGCAGAAGCTGACCCTTTTAATAGTTTGAAAAAGCTGAGGTGACTGACATGACCCACCAAAAATAAATATGGGCAGTTTATGACACTGGTTATGTACCATGCCTTCAGCATCATATGTCTACTGCCAAGTGTTAACACTTCATATTCACTGTTGGCTTAAGTAGGAGCCTTTTCCATCTATGGCATGAATAATATGAGGGGTTGATATGAGAATACAGCCACCAGCAACAGGTTAAAGAAAATATTCCCATCAAGTAAGAAAAAGGCAAAAAAACATCATTTGGATGCACATCATCCATGAATCCTCTCCATAGGTCTTTTATATCATTTCATCTAATCTAAGTCCCTAATAAGCATGGTTGGGTCCAAGTACATGTACTTGTACTTGAGTACAGATTTTCATGTACTTGTACTTGGAGTTTAAAAAATCCAATTGTACTTGTTCTTAGGGCCGTACTAAAAGTCCAGTCCGAGACGTTTCGGGTCCCTACAGAGTTTGGGATGGATAACTCTGTAGGGACCCGAAACTTCTCAGATTGGACTTGTAATACTGCCCCTAAATCAACCTTTGTAGGGACTCAAAATTTCTCAGGTTTGACTTGTAATACGGCCCTTAGACCCAAAGTACTTTCAAGTACAAACAAGTACATTGTATTTAATCGAAATTATATATTGTATATAGATTCCAGTGAACTTTGTGATGATAGTATTGGGTAAATTCATACACTGAGTGTTATGATATTTTAGTGTAATATTATTATGCCTTATTAATGTGTATATACAAAAACTACTAACTTTTGTGTGTTATGAATCTGATAGGAACTTTTTTTTATCACAAAGTACTTGTACTTAAGTACAATGAAATGTACTTGGACTTGGACTTAAATACACAGCAAAGTGACTGTACTTGTACTTGAAAATATCCAGGTACTTGGACTTAAGTACACAGCAAAGTGACTGTACTTGTACTTGAAAATATCCAGGTACTTGGACTTGGACTTAAGTACAGTCGCCTGTACTTAGACCCAACCCTGCTAATAAGTTTATTCATTTACATTATTGCCATCAACATGCAACCTCATTTCCTGCAGCTAGGGAGATATGTCAAAATAACTGGTTAAATCTTAAGCTGGTTTGATCTTTGTGCTGAGGAGTACAAGGCATTGAAGCCTAAAGAGGACAGATTGACCATAATTTTTAAACCTCATTTTTCCCCATGTCTAGTCACTTTCTCTTAGGTTAGCCCCACTAACTTCATCATCAACCTTGCAGCTTCTTGTACTCTTCATGACAATTACTTTACATACATATCAGTATAAATTTTATAATTATGTAATTTATGTAATTTTACCTTATTTGTACTATATTGAAGTACTGTGCGACATACTAATGCTTGAATTTGAGGGGGAATATGGACTTGTATGTGGTCAATAACAGACTGTAGTTTATCTGTAGATACATTCCAGTCACAACACAGTCTTCGGAGTAGGTATGCAACCAGTTTCAAGGTAGATGATTGCAAACTTGGAACTTGCTTGTGAGGTGGCATCCTTTATTGATTCTCAAAGTACCTGAAATCAAGTACAAAATGAACACTATCAAGTAACACCATGAAAATTTTAGTATAGTAATTTAAATTCTGAAGAAAATGAACAAAATAATTAGGGTAGAAACTAAAGGTTGTTGATAGAGAAAAAGATGAAAACTATTAATCACATGAAAGGTTAACCCTTTCCATCCGTAACGCAGACGTTGGCGTCACAGTATGGAAAGGGTCAAGAGGAAATGAAAGAGGATTAATCCTCTTCTAAACCTCTCAATCCTCCTCTAAATTCCCCTTAATCCTCTTCCATTTTCTCTTAAAAGGTTTAGAAGAGGATTAAGAGGAAATGGAAGAGGATTAAGAGGTTTATAAGAGGACTAACGGTGACGCTGTCTGACACCGACATCGGCGTAGCCAGAATGAAGGGGTTAAAGATAAGATCATTGGTGTAATGAACAAAAATGTGATATAGTGGATCAAACATATTGGTTTTGTATGTTTTGTATGAGAGAATTCTGAAAAAAAGGAGTGCCCTTGTTTTTTAAAATTACCATCAGTTTTGTGGATGACAAAAAGTGCCCTTCAGCACAATAAAAAAATGCATTTCCAATGGTTTAGGCAACAAATTGAATTCCTGTGCACTTTCAAAACGGGTCATACTAAAACCCGAAACATCAGCCCATCACAAAATTTCCAAAATGTCAGATATACTAAGTAGTCACTTCAGTCCTGCAAAAGCTCAAATGGTACACCAATAACATAGTGAATATCTTGCCAGAAAACAGTGTGGTGCCCTGAATTCTCCACACGAGACCAGCCACAAAATATCCCCATCTTAAACTACTGCTAAGGATATGAAACTATTGCTGCTTCATAAGTTAAAAAATATTTGTAAATTGAGAGAACTTCAACTTACTTGATGAACAGTAACCTATCACCACTAAATAATAACTTATTGCCACAAAATGCTCTGTGGCATTTTGAAGTGTCTGATATTTGCATGACATTTCCTTAAATTTCATAATACAGTACCACATTAAATGCCAGACTTTGCAGACTTTAATATGGTATTACCAAAATTACCTTAGAGATGTAAAGAGGCTAGGGAATAATAGCCTCACAGTAAAAAGCCCACCGTTGCAAATTTGCCAGGATAGTACATCATATGATAATGAGTGAAAAATTGTAAGTACTGAATACACATTTACTTGGTAAATATCTATAACTTCACCCATCTCACAATGGCAGGTGAAACTGTTTATTTCTACTTAGTTCTGATGCAGCGAGTGAAGTTATAGATATTAACCCTAGAATCTTTATCAATATATCATGGAAAGTTTTGTGGAATCAGTCCTCAAGATCAGTCGAAAGATGCAAACCCTAAAAGAAATTAAAGACTCATAACCTCCCATGCACTTGAAAAGGTAACTTAATGAACCGCCCCATGAACACCTACCCTGTGACCCATGGCAGGGGCAGGTGGCAGTGGTGGGGGCAGGGTGGCAGGGGGGGTGCTGGTTTGGGTCACGAAGAGTCTGTTCCCCGTGACGAGTTTGTATAATTATGTTGTTGTTTTGGGCCGCTGCGATCTAGTCGCCCACATGCTGGTGTCGTTCTGTGAGGGCTTCACAGGCACGTCAGCTGCCCCGTCTTCCTGAGGAAGGCGCAGGTGAGGCGGATGGCAGATTCCTGCCGCGAGGGGTGCACGCCTGCCGCCGCCAGCAGCGTGGGCAGGTCGAAGGTGGGCACGTCCAGGGAGCGGAGTTGGTGTGGGAGCAGCACTCGCTGGGAGTGGAGGCGCGGGCAGTGCAGCAGTGGGATAATTATGTCAGGGTTTGTTGTGGTGGCTCTTGGTCTTGGTCTTGTCTTGAAGTCTGTACGGGTTGAAAAATAATGATCAATGAAAAAATGCCAAAGTTAATATTTATCAATTTATGTTATTGTAGTAAAATTCGCGTGTCGTCGCTGCGATAAAGAAAGACTTAATAAATGGGGATTGACTTTTGTGTAGGTCTTATTTTGTTGCTATACTTAAAACCGTCAACTTAACCTTGTGATTTTCATGCCATGGCAGCAGAACTTATTCAAATTTCTGGGCCCAGGTATTTCTGTGTTTGATTAATGTAAGTTCAATGGCCTTTCATTTGACCTTGTTACAGCTTTTATCGCCTACATCTCATTTCATCTACGATTTCTTTCCATAGGGTTTGATCCCAGTGATCTGTTGCTTGAAATCGAGTACATTCAGTCGATAATCGATTTATTCATTTAAGGGCCCTGTGATGGCAACCACTATGACGACTCTTTAGGCAATACTTGTTATTTGCACACCACTGCCCAGAGGTGGGCGCGGTACTGAAAAATCAGTAGTGTGGTACTTTTTCCGGAGTAGTGCGGTTGCGGTACTGCGCTAGCGGTAGTCACTATAGTGAGTCAATATAAAAAATAAAAATAAAAACACTTCAGCGCCTATCCTGGCTATCCATCCAACTAATATCTTGTGAGACTGTCGAGTCAAAGGGGGCAACACCATGCATGATTTTCCAACACTTGAACAAATCAGCTCTCAATAACCTCCCGCGAACAGAAAGAAAGATCAGGAGCAAAAAGCCTGTCTGCATAGCACAAGTTCTCTAGGGCATCTGTGGTTTTGGTCCACCTTCACTGGACTGACTCCAGTAACTTAATGTCCCCAATATAGCCAGTGTTCCACACAACTGAGCTGAATTCAAGTAGAGGACGAACATGAGTAGTGTACAGTGCCATCATAAAATATCACGAGAACGGCATAGTGTTGATTTCAATAAATTGGAAGCCATACCACCCGGTTTGGAAGCCACAGAACGAATATGGCCATGAAATTTCAGTTTAGTATCAATCATCACCCCTAAATCTCTGCTCGGAGTGGTAAATGGGATAGGAATGTCACTAATGAAGTACTGGTCGTAAAGGCCAGCAGGAGGGAGATCTCTGCCAAATCTTGGAGCCACACATTTGTCTGGGTGAAGATTAAGACCCCGTGATTTTGCCATTCCATTCAGTACATCAATATCTTGCTGGAAAGTAGCTATACAGTTGATTGTAGAGGAAATATTATTACTCTGAACCTTCATATAAATTTTAAAGTCGTCAGCAAAGATCTTATATTGATAGCTAATTAAGTGATGAGACCAGATGGTTAATGTAAATAAGAAAAAGAACGGGACCCAGGAATGAACCTTGAGGAACACCACTCATCATACTTTTGCAGGCACTAGAATAGTGTGCACCGCCCCCAGCAGGAGGCGGCAGGTGAGCAGGGTTCCTAGATTTCTATGTTGAAATTATCGTACACACCCGTCAAAAATTATCGTATTTTGAGCTAGATTATCGTACACCAACATTCACCTGTCTACTTGTCAGTCTTGCAGAATATCACAAAATATACCACTGGAACATCAGACAACAATAACATTGTTACATTTGATATGGGGTTCTGAAAATTAAAAGTATTGCATGTTACGAGAAGCTATATCGTGTACTCACCACTAATTTATAAGTCGATGGCTGAGACCCCATAGATTTGTGGGTAGCTTTGGTCACTTTCTTTATCCGTAGGATATAATACTTTCGAAGTCATACTTCTTATGCTCCTGGATGGTACGAATGAGGTGCAGTTTCCTTGGCTTGTTACGGATTGTTTAGCTAAGATAATGTCTCTCACTGATTCTGTTTTTAGTTTATTTCTGTCGTTAGATTTCATTCTATTAATGTCTGAGAAACATCTTTCGCAATCTGCATTTGCATGGGGCTTGATTTCAGCAGCTTTAATTAACTGAATCTCCCTTGCTAGATTGTGCACTGGTAAACGCCTCTGCTATAGTTTTTGTTGAACTATATGTTGCACACATATTCTGATGCTTCACGCTTTTCTCATGAAGCTTTATTGTTGTTAACTGCGCAGTAATTTCAACACCACATGTTTTACACTGTGCTTTACAAGTCTTTACTGGATGGTCTTAACCATGGAAATTCTTTTTCCCAAACATCTCTGTACTTCTGCTCACGCCTTGGTTTTTTTTTCTTGCTTTCACTATGTACGGCACTGCTACTGCGTTTTTCTGCCATCTTTTGAAAAATGACAAGTTGAACAACGACACAACCGCTCGTCTGAGGCTCCCTATGAAGACTAGCGACGTATTCCTCCCTCGTCGCCCACAGAAATCAAACGATACAAGAACTGATCACGTACAGAACGTGTAGCTAGTGCGATCCTCTTTAATTCCCTCCTCCAGCCACTCACCAACTCACCCCCCCCCTCTCCCTCTCTATTCACCCACCCTACTCTCTCTCAATACGTGTAGACGGTGTAGTGCGATCCTCCCTCCCTCCTCCAGCCACTCACCAACTCCCACCCACCTCTCTCTCCGGGCCAGGAATTATTGCACGAAACATATAAATTATTGCACAAAACTGCAGATTATCGTACTATCGTACGCACTATATTTTTATCTTACAGTAAGCTATATTATTGTATTTTTACTATAATTATCTTACGTCTGGGAACGCTGCAGGTGAGGGGGGCCCGGGGGGGTAGGACGACGTTAGGGAGCATGAGAGACTGGGACCGTGTGGGAAGTGGTGGCGGGGGCCTGTGTTGTGGTGTGAGGCAGGCCACCCTGGCCACCGCGCATCATGGCGGCTTCGCGCAATTTTCAAAATTCAGTCGTGGTAGCTGCTCGCGTTAACTGAGGCTTTCGCGCTAATTTCTTTTTTCTTGGTAGATGGTGGCTCGCGCTAATTGCGGTTCGCGCTAATTGATCTCGCGCTAAGTGGGGCTCTACTGTACCTCCAACACTTCCCATTTTCTATTACCCTCGGAGCATGGGCCATCCTACCTGTTACCCCTTCGGGGAAACTCAACAGAACTGCAGGATAGGATGCCCACCACTGTCATGCCCCGGGATTTTCTTTTTCCTCTATTTTCCAACACGTCCTCTGCGTGTATTGAAACACACGAGAAATTAATCAAGACAAGGTGAGGGTATTCGCCGGCTGCCTGGGATTGAACCCGCGACCAGCGTAATGGGAGAGCCACTCCTTACCGAGTCGGCCAAAGAGATATCCCACTGGCTAACTGGGTTATGGGAGGCTCGTTCATCAGGCATAGTCGCCGCATTACATGTGTGTGTGTGTGTGTGTGTAATTCACCTCTTGGTCTGCTGCGGGTCTCTCTCGAGACAGCCAGCCGTTCCCCTACGTTCTGCAGGTAGGGGACCACGAAATTAGTAATACAAATCAATTTATTTAAAAGAGAAAGAATTGTCGTACAGCTGCCAAACTTTCACAGGGAATGTGTGACATGTTCAGCTATTTAATGGAATAACTTTTAAAATTGGGCTGAAAGTGAAAAATACCCATTGTTGGCGGTGCCTCCCATTAAGGTCTCCTGGGCCAAGAATAAGGTGCAGGTGATTAGAGGCTCACTGGATGAAGCAATACAGTCTTTTCAATCATGTGGAGAGGACATACAGATCTCGGAAAGTTTCACATGCTTTGGTAGCATAATGTAGTGCCATGACCCGCCTGATGGGCGAGTCTCCCATAACTCACTCTGTGAGTGGGGACCTCTTAAACTTTCCTCTTTGGCCGACTGGTAAAGAAATGGCTTTCCCATCTCACTTGTTGTGGGTTTGATCCCCGGCACCAGTGAAATCCTTTCCTGGTCTGGATTAATTTCTCTTGTGTTTCATGACACACTGTGGTTGTGTGAAGATAAAGTGGAGTGGAAATTCAAGGACAATGGTGGTCACATCAAGAAGTTGCTGAGCAGTTTGGCTGAACCAACAGTGTTGGAGATTCGTTCAGTGTTTACCGTTTACCGTTGATGAGGTTTCAGGCCCTGCTCCGCCGCTGATGCAGCGCTCTACGAGGCCGTCAACAATTTCAATGTTAGCCTCAATAATAGTCTTCGATGCACTTATTCTCAAACATAGTAGTGAGTGAGTGAGTGTCTTAATTTCTTTTACGAATAATATCACATATAACAATTAGTTCAGTGTTCATGTCTGCTATTTTCATTATAGTATCACAATTATATATTCAACAATTATTTCCAGCACACTGAACATTCATCACACACAATTTATCTTTGAATACAAACACTAATTAATAGCCATGATCGGTCATGTTACGAATTCTCTCAATTTCAGTCTGGAGAACTACACAACACTAGTCATTCGCTGAGTGGCTGATTTCAGGCTTCCTGTATCTCACACAATTTATTCATTTCTTCTCAGCCATGGTGCACTCCTGTGATTTATGATTGCCAGCGCATTTGAAACAATTTGGGACGTCTCCATTGGTCTTGGCAGTACAGTTGGCCATATCTCTGACAATGATAGCATATAATTGCATGGTATCTGTCTCTCACTGGGTATATTCCCCATTCTAATTTTAGTTTGTTGTGATTCTTGTGAATCAGCTCTCTTACAGTTGGGTCACACCTCAAAATGTAATGTATCGTGCCGCCAGCCGCAGGCTTTATAAAAACCAGCTCAATCTTATCCTCAACACCCCCAATGGCGTGTAAGAACTCATTGCTGTCTAAGATGGTCTCCTTTATTTTTTCCTTGGTCTCCTCTTTATGCACATTGCATATCTTTGGTTTTATCTTTCCAACACTCTTGGTATTAAATTGCTCAACAGACTCTAGTTTTTGAGTAGCCTCATCCCTTGTGTTCTCATTATCAAAGTTCATGGCAATGTTACTTCTATTTGCAAATCTTGAATCAGTTATCTGAATACCATTCAATGCCTAGGAGACTTCATCCTTCATGTCTGTTGCCTTCTTTTCCTGTGTAGAGGCCTTGACAACAAGTAAATTCTTCTTAACTTTCCTCTTACGTTTTATGACCTCAGCCCAAGTTGCATTTGCTGACTCCACATGCTCAGCCCGCTGCAATGCTTCCGTCACCTCCTGCGCCACCTCCCCCAGCTCCTCCTTCACGCTCACTGCTCGTGACTCAACTTCTTGTTTCACTTCTGATATTTCCTTAGATAATTCAAGCTTGAATTCTTCCATTTTTTCCACAATTTTGGTAGCCAGAGATGCTTTATAAAGGCATGGGTTGCAAATCCAATTTATTTTAGGTATATTCCCCGACTTAATTCCAGACAGATGAGCACACTTCACATGACACCATTTAGGGCACAGACAGTACCCTATCCACTTATCGCTTGTGGGATCCGCACAAACATAACACAGAACGCCACCGAGTTCTTGGTTCGGCCAGCCATGTCGACACAGCGCTTTCGCGAGCAAGGCGCAGCGCATCCGATCATCGCGCCGACTCACCACTCACTGTGTGAGTGTTAGTATTGTTAATACCTATACCGGACAAATAATTGGATCTTCAAGCTGTTTATTCTCTCTCTTTTACTGTATGACAGTGGGACATGGGCACTATACAGTGACTCAGATGAGAATTGACTCGTTTGATAAATATTATCTGCAAAATCAAGGGATTTTTTTTTTTTTTTTTTTTTTTTTTTTACATTGCGGCCTATTGCGCCGGTAGGCTTCTTCCCGGTGGATCCTGATGGTCGGTCCAAAGCTTCTTTCCGGTGGGTCCTGATGGTCGGCCCAGCCCGTTCTGGCGCAGGCGAGTGTTTATAGTGGCGCCATCTTGCATTGGCTCATGCTGCCCTCCCAGAGCTCATCTTTGTTCCTAGAATCTAGAGTCCGGGTTGATAGGTGGTCTTCTGGACAGCATGTGGGTAGTTTTAAGCCACTCGGCGGCGGCTGAAAAATCCCAGCTTGGTGGCACCGGGTGGGGATTGAACTCGCGTCCTCCTGAACACGGTGCCGTTACTCTGACGACTGTTGGAATGATTGTGTCAAATTGGCAAAATCTTGAGAAGGAATCAAGGCCAGTTACCTGCATAGTCTTTAAATGCCAACTCTGGTTACATGGGCATGTGGCACACTACCCTTAATTCAACTGTGTTCAATGAGTTGCTTTTTGTAAGAGACAATGCCAAGTGGAGGAGTCCTAAAGGGCACTCACAAAGCTTATGGCTAGATCAAGTCAATGGATTCTGCTGGGAGGCACTAGGTATGGATGCCAGATGTAGAAAGCCCTCAAAACCCACTTACTCTTTAGCTGACTGTTTAATGATTGCTTCCTGTCTGGCTGATCACAGCCTCCTGGCATCGGAATGTTTATTTCCTCTCTGGATTACATCAATTATCCATGTGTTTTGAGACACTTGAGATGGTTAATTTAGTAGGCAGTGGCTGAGTAGTTAACATGCTAATGCTGTGTCCAGGAGGACTCGGGTTTCGAGGCCTGCCCACCGCTACAGCTGGGATTTTTCAATCACCACCGAGTGGCCTAAGACTACGTATATGATGTTCTGAAGACCACCTAGCGACCCTCTAGATTCTCTCTAAAGAGAGGCTCAAAGATGAGCTCCAAGGGGCAGCATGAGTCAAGCAAGATGGTGCCACTATAAACATTTGCCTGTGCCACAATGGGCTGGGGTCGACCATCAGGCCCCACCAAAAAAGCCACTGGCACCATAGGCCGAAAAAAAAAAGAAATAAGATGGATAGTGTCCCCATCACATGGGAAAGGTATATTCTCTGAGGGACCCTCGGGGATGGCATCACAGGGTGGGTCAAGCAACGCTCTCTGGCATATGCCCCCATTGATTATCTGCAATAATGTTTTACTATATGCACCATCTTCAGCATATATATATATATATATATATATATATATATATATATATATATATATATATATATATATATATATATATATATATATATATATATATATATATATATATATATATATATATATATATATATATATAGATATATAAATATATATATATATATATATATATATATATATAAAACCTATTTTTATTGTTTCTTTGTGAAACATTAGTCATATTCTGATCTTGGATTATAATATAATTTTTAATTTGAATTACTTTCAGATATTACTAATCCCACCTTTCTTTACAGTGAAGGCAGTTCCAGGGCAAAATATGAACAGAAAAGTAAAACTGCAAAGCACTGTTCCCACAAAAAAAAGGTAAGGTGAATTTTTTAATATAATTGTAGTGGATAGAAGAAAATCAAGGAATCATTTAGTTTTATTAAACATGATAAAGCTCTATTTTAAGTTACATGTGAGAATATAACAACAAGGAATGGGATTGGAACCAATTATAATGAAGCAGTGTAGGCATTAGTCCTATCAGCTGAGGTGGTGTTGGTGACAGTAGGAGGGGACACTCACAGCACAGAGGAATGTTGGGGCTTGGTCCGGAAAGGGACTGGTGAAGCATTAGTTACAAGGCAGTCTGTGTAATGCTGTCAGTCTTCTTTCAAACACATTTAAGTTGAGCCCTTAAGTGTTCCTTTTACCGATGATAAGTTCATCATACCATTAGGGAAATGATAAGTTCATCATACCATTAGGGAAAGGCTTGTTATTGTCGTGATGGGATGGTCGTCTCATCTCAAATGCGTCAGTGTACCCTTGGCACATTGAGAAATTGTTGTGTCAGAAGCAGAATCAGATGACCTAGAGAACAAGTGTACATAATCCTCCTCAATACTTCTGCCACACTCTATACACTCTTCATATACAAACATGAATAATAGGTACGGTGAGATAAATTATAAATTCTATACCAGCATATATTCCTCATTGGCACACTATACAAGAAACAATTCATTTCGGAAGATTGCAATGTACATTTTATTACCTATATGAGTGAATTGTGCCCAGTGCAGCTTTTAGCTAGATAGGACTCTGGTTGTTGGGACAGCACGTCTTTGAGTATATTGTAGCCTCAGTGTTACTGACAAGGTGAAATATTTTCATAAATATTTTAGGCATGAAAACTATGAAAATGTATCAATACCAATCACCTCTTAAGGATGCTGGTAGCGGAAGTATGGTTAATTAACTAACATCATTGCTGCTTGCACTGGATGACAGGAGACTGGCAACACCTGCCACAACCTCTTTTCCATATCTGGTACAAAAATATTATCTAACTAATGTGAATCCTTGGGGGCTATGACCTTCCATAGTGGAAAAAAAATATTAAAAGGTTTGCCAGTTGCCATCAAATAATATGTAGAAGTGTGAAGATGATAATGATACATTTGATGACTTCTCTGGTCAAACTTTTGAGCTTGTGAACTGATATCTGTTCATGTACCACATTTTATTCAAATCAGTAATTCTCTACATACAAGTAATAAAAGCAACAGGCATGAAGCCACAGGCTTCAAACAAATATTTCACTCCATATCTTCACTTCAGCCTCTTGTAACCACCATACACAACACAAGAAAGTGAACACCTCTCTAGGAGCATTGTGCTTGACATCACTCTTCTAAGCACACATTTAGCATGTGACTTTCTGTTCGCCCACTGCCCCCTCACACTCTGGTCCGTCATTGTGGTTGTCAGAGCAGTCTTTGGTACAAGCCACGTTGATCAACACCTCATCAGCTCTTAACTGACTACACTTAAAAACGGTTTGATAAAATCAATTATATTATTAAGTGTGATTGGAATGTCAAAACTTATAAAAGAAATTTTCCTTAAACTTTTACAGAATTAGGAACATCATACAACATGATTTAAAAATACATACGAGTCCGAGTCTGTAGTGTGTTATGCTTGGTTGTGGTTAATATTTCTAATTTCCATAATGGATACTGGCAGATATATATATTCCATATTTCAGCAATTATTTATAAAAATATAATGGCATTAAATACTTAGTGATTTACCATTGTTTTAAACAGCCTTTTAATACTTAACAATTTTCCAAACAAAACACCCTGTCCTGGAGTGATGATGTAATTGACTTCAAAGAGATACTTTAAGCTTCAAAAAATTCACTCCATCTATTCTGTCATGGAGGAGGAATAAATTGGCTTGTCCATTGTAGGTCGGAGCATGATGGATCCCTCCACCCACAGGTTGGGGCGGTCAAGCATCTGCTCCCATAGCTTCACCTCCATCCCAGCTGCCTCCATCCACTCAACTGGCCGCCCACCATGCTTGCCTGCACAGAGAAAATGAAGTGTTTAAGATAAGCCTTTGAAAGGATTAAACATTTGATTGATTTTTCATGTCACAAAATATATGCATACTTTGCTTATTTAACCCTCTGCCCATAGCTGGGCGTTATCGCGATACTTTACCGCTGATAACAAAATCGGATTATCGACCATCCGCTACTTATTTAAATATATATCGGTATCTTCGTTACTTTTGGAACCAAACTAGCGATAATCGCTACTTTTTTTCCGCCTCTCAGAAAAAAACGTTGTCTCCCTACTGCGCATGCGTGGCCCGGGCGCCCGGTGTTGTATGAAAAAACTTCGGGGTATGAAATATCTTCGGTGATGAGATTTCATGCTTAGATCATGAAAATTAAAACACTAGGTTATTTTTTTTTTTATGCTACTCAACAATCAATATATCATAGAGAAAAATCATTTAACTTTGCCCCCAAAATGATTATTCACTGCCTCAAATTTGATATTCCATATTCGTTTGTGACCATGCCATGATACTGAAGGCACCCGGTGTTGTGTTATTTGGTGTCCCATCGTCAAAAGCTGGCGCTTTTGTTTACAAACACTGGTGTCTCGTGAACTGCGCATGCTCAGATCATTAAGTGTAGACCTGTTCAGTCTCACAATGCTTTTTTTAACACATGAAGAGTTGCTGGAAAGCTGAATCAAACATACAGTACCACCATCCTCGCTGTTTCTAGAACGACGTACACTCTGTACATATAAATACAACTCGTACAGAGTGTCGTTCTAGAAACAGCGAGGACGGTGGTAGTGGTACTATATGTCTGATTCAGCCTTCCTGCAACTCATAATTACGGTTTAAAAGCTTTGTGAGACTGTACAGGTCTACGCTTGCTGGTCTGAGCATGCACCGTTCACGAGAGACCAGTGTTTGTAAACAATTTTTGACGGTGGGGACGCCTGATAACACAACACCGATTCAGGCATTTTTAGTATTACCGTCCATATGTACGTGTCAACGTGTGGTTTTAAGGTTTTGTAAGTTTCCTTAAATACAGATAATGAAAATTTGAATTCATCAATGTTGTTCTATCCAAAATATCAATATAGTATCGTTTTCGCCTATCGGACTTATCGCTAGCTAGTATCGGAATTGTGGATTTATATCGGGTATCGGTTATCGCCTATATTTGTGTCTCTAGTTAACGAATATCGGTTATCGCCGTTAAGATTTTTCATTATCAGTTATCGGTTATCGGGAATAAGGTTTTCTGTTATCGTGCCCAGCTATGCCTCTGCCCATTAGAAGTGCAAGTGTAACATCTAGGATACCACAGTTTGGTTTCCCCAGGTACCCATTTATCAATCAGCATGAAAAGCCAATTGAACATCTGGGTGGGCTGCATGTGGAATGCCCATGCCAGGATTCAAACCTCAGCCCATGGATTCGTAGCAAGGTATTCTAATTACTACACCACAGAGACTACAAAGAAGAAGAAAAAGGAGTTTAATATAAACAAGTCATATAGGGATACCTTGGAGATTTATATAAAAGGAAAGCTATCTGAATATATTAATATAATAATAGAATGTTTACATTACACTCCCCTTTTTTCTTCTATGTCGTCTCACAGTCTTATGGCCAAAGCCTAAGGGCGGTGTCACACTAGGCGGTTTTGCAGAGCGGTTTCGCCGCTTTTGGGATAACACACACAAACCAATGGGAGGTGTCACACTAGCCGCGCGGCGGCAGCCGCCCACCACCGCAGCATGCTAAGGCAGAATCGCCCTGCCGCTTTCCGCCACAATTGAGGACAAAGCACACACAGTTCAATGCACGTGGCCACACTGGGCGGTTTTGCCGTGCGGCTGACCACCATGATCGACATTGATTTGTTTATTCAATGGGTTCAAGAGAGGCCAGCTCTCTGGGAGAAAAGTTCAAAAGAGTATTCCGATAAAAATAAGAAAATGAAGTCTTGGTCATTCGGTAATAGTCAAAGAACTTTTCATCATATATCCTAATATTTTCATAAAACTTCTCAAACCTTTAACTAGTTTCCCTTTCCGCATGAAAAGGGTGAACCCAATTTCTCCAACAGGTAGGCTCTTTGAGCTATCCTTTTGCCTCAAGGGCACAAACAACCTTCAGCTTAGACAGCATGGCTGCTGGGGATAACCTGAGCAGCACAACCGCGTGTGACATGGTACTGGTTTAGCGCTGCCGCGCGTCGAAACCGTCCAGTGTGGCATGGTACTGGTTAGGCGGCGCCGCCGCCCCTCACCCCCCAGCGGTTTTGCCGCGCCCAGTGTGACACCGGCCTAATTCCTAGCTGGGTATAGTAAAAACTTTGTTTTAGAGAATCAATGTAAACGTCAAGACGTGAGAGAAAAGATACCAAATCAGATGCCACAAAATCACTTTATAACAGTGAATGTAGCACAGTTTGTATCTGGACATTCCTTGTAACTCTGTAGTTGAACTCTGGTTACTGAATTCACCTCCAACAAAGTATATAATTAAGAACTGGTGACCTCTGCCTTGGCCACTCGCTCAAGAGGAATTGGTTACCAGAGTGAACAGATTAACTTATAATACATTAATCCATCATTTGATAAGGATTGCACATAAAGAGAGAACAGTATCTAAAGAGTTAATGTTTGTCCTTATTGTTTTTAGGTTTTTATATTTAAATGGGCAAAATGATGTGAAAAGCATCTTAAACTAACCTTTGCCTAAGCTCAGCCTGCAGCCTCCCAGAAAATGTGAGGGTCCAAGTCGGTCATGGTCCCACACAGAGAGTTCCATTGCCCTCTCAGTGAGCTCCTGCAGACTTGTGTCATCAAAGACTAGGGTGTGATTCCAAGTGGGGTTCAATGTTTTGCGACATACACTTGTCTTCTGTTTGGAGGCTTTCCCTTTTTCAGGAAGTAGCAGCCTGGAAATAAATTAATGATTTTCAACAATGCCAGTTATGATCCAGTGTAAAATTTAAAAAAAAATGGAAATATTTTTTCTGATACATATTACAATTCTGAATCTACATAGTATTGTTCAGGGCCATTGCTAGACATTCAGGACTTTAGTCACTTCAACCAGAGTTCCTTAGAACCACAAATGAAAAGTTTCAGGTCTAACAACAGCCCTGCTATTGGTGAACAGTATTAATAAGAATAAATAATCTTAGATTAACACTGGCACTCCATACCTGTGGTGATCAATAAGATTATGAAAACAATTAACAAATAATAGTTAACGTAATTGTAAGCCAAAAATTGAGTTGAAATTCATAAAATGGTGATGTACAACCTCATTTACTCACAAAGATGTCTTTTACAGATTGTAAAAGTGATTACCTGACTAGTCTAATGTGGTACTCCAGTATTTTTTCACTTAGAAAATAAGTATTGCATGTAAAGAAAAAAAATTGTTTCAACAAACCCTTTGCAGACGGGATCTGCTGTTCCATGAGGCCTTACTGCTGCTAGGCTCTTTGCCTCCTTCACCAGGACATGGAGAGCACCACGAGACCGGCGGGACTTTTTGTTGCTCACTGCATCAGGTGGCACGAACTTAAGGGCCAGGATCAAGTCCCCTCGAGGGCTGTAACTCAGCTCCTCCAAAGGCTCCATCTGCAATATTTTACATCTTTGCTGAGATGGCCTTTGTATCTGACCATTTTCTTTTCTCTTGACTAGTGTTCCATGCATACACATGCACATGCATACATACATTTGACCTCAATAAGGAGATGGTTGAAGTCAGAGATAGTTAAAGTAAAAAATATTAATGAACCTAAAGCTGAAGTTGACAGACTGAGATTTGGAGACAGAACCCTGCTTTGAAATTGTCATAGAATTTTACATTGTTGGTGGAATTGGGGGAACGATAAACATCACGGACATATTTAATGATAATGCCAATTAAGTGAGTTAGATGAAATTTTAAATAGTTAAGGTTGTGGGCAGGAGGGCAAGTAATATCATTGCTTACATAGACACAGCAGCCAAGACAGTTATGCTATTTTGGTCTGGGGTCTTTTAATCATTTTTGGATGCTGCATGGGAATACACTCACCCTGTCCTGCAGAGAGTACCACTTGGGGGACACATCATCAAACACTGTATCAGCAAGGGTGATGACTACCTCCCCAAGGAAGTCATTGCGTCCAAACATGTCACTGTGCCACACAGAGACCCACAGTGTGCGACTCTCCAGCTCACTCATGGTTGTGCTGAACTGCAAACAAAAGGTTGCAGGTGAGAAAGACTGTAAAATTCTATATATTGTTTGGAAAGAAATAAAGCCTTTATTATCATTATCCCTATTCCTATAACCAAAGTGGTCAGGTTAAAACATCACACAAAATCTATGCATCCCATTCCTCCTCTGACACCCCTTGTTAATCACTGTCCCTATTTGTTCTAAAATGATGTTCCCATAAACTTTCCTTGCCACACTCAGCAGTCCAACCCCTTGTAGAGTTTGCATTAATTATAGTCTCCTTTAGTTTTTGTCCACTGAAACTATTAATGCCATATTCCAACCATTAGGCACCTCTTTTTCTGCCCTTGGCTTTTGAAAATCATCTGCAAGTGTTTCAATACCTTGATGGAGGATTTGAGTATGCATGAGTATGCATGTCCCTAAAACCTGCCATCAACATCGCGAGATTTTGTGTATTGTTTCTATTCAAGTTTAACACATTCTTGCCACCTACTACAAAACAATTGACCATTCTACAAAATACTCTATTATTTGATCATAAAAATGACTTAATCTTGATTTCTTAACTTCTACTTCTAGATGCTGCTCTACCATTTATTTCTTAATCTACCACTTTTTAAGACAAAATCTTATTCTCTTAGACAGCAAAACTTGTATCCTGTGCCTAGTTTTCATAATTTAACAATCATCTGGACGATTTAGTTTCATTAGACTTTTATTGTTTATAAACAACCATTCAGTTACTTTAAGCCTAGGCAAGGGGTTCTTGACCGGGGGTATCCATATGAGAACCAAATGCTGGGGGTATGGGACTCAATCTCTGATTATTTTTATATATTATATATTAAATAAGACTGGTGATGATGATTTCATCAGTCAAGTGAAGGGGATGTGTGACCATACTGAGCAATCCAATGGGTTAAGATCCCCTGGCCTATGCATTCAATTAAAAGTGAACAACTCAATCATGTGAAGAGTTGGCAATGAAGCATTAAGCATACGGCCAGCAACATAGACAAATAGCTAACTAAAAAAGTGAAGAGCAGGAAAGAGCAACAGTCTCACCTTCAGGACCTCCTCGAAGACCGGGTTGAGTGTGTGCTTCTTCACCTTGGTCTTCCTCTTGCCACTCTTGGATTTGTCAGGGAGCAGGTAGACTTTGACATACCTGAAGGAAGGAACAATACTTTGAAATCAATATCCTGCTTGCACTACTCATTACAAGTTTTAAAACTTATTAACCAAATTTTCTTAATGTTTTTTTTTTAAATGAATGAGCAAATTATATAAATAGTGGAAGTTTCATAACACACACACAACGTGTAATTATACACCCTGCAGACCTGCTTTTAAGTAATTTGTTAGTTCCTTAGAGCGGTCAGGTGTGAGAATCTTTAATCGGTAAGTGGGATGGAGGAGGGAGTGAACGGGGCAGGAGGCAGGGCGGTGGGTGACTCCTTGGGTGACCCTGAGATGCGTGGGAGAGGGAGGCAGTAGCGGCTACTATCGACTTTGTGATTATTAACGGCAGCGTAGCCAAGCGTCCTGTGCCGTGCCCCGAGCTGCACCGTGAGGGTGATCGCAGGGCCCGGCGTGTCAAGGCGCGAGTGTCGTGTGTGACGCCCATCACTCTCCATGCTCCACCCCCCCCCCCCCCGACGTCACCTTCCCCATGCTCCACAGCCCTCATATGCATACCTTCAGATCACGCCTCCACGCCCCCCCCCCTTCTCTCTCTCTCTCTCTCTCTCTCTCTCCCCCCCCTTTCGCTTTTCCTCCCTACATCCTTTCCTGGTATTATAGGGCCAACACGGCCCCACTGTAGGCCTGGGATGGGGCTCCCCGGTGGGGCGTCCAGAATAATTCATATGTCGTTGTTCGGGGCAGACGGGAGTGAATGAATCGTAATTGAGAGCCGCCAAATTACACCGGCGAGAACAATACATTGACTTGATAATGGAAGAGTAAGATTTATACGTGAAGCATATATAGGCTACTGGTAAGTGGGTTTATTCTGGGCAGTTGAGATTACCCTGGACGTATTTTCGATTCTAATTCAGCTTAATTATTGCATGCATGGAAGTTTCCGAAGTCCTTAAACATTTGTCTGTATAACATGATAAAATAAAGGGACTCAAAAGTTCACAATATGTCTGGAAACTCCCCCGGCTGCACAAAACACCCAGCCTCGACTGTGCCACCCCACACACAGACGTGCTTATTTATGAACGCATAAGAAAGTATAACAAGCAGGTTGACACGCAGGGGCAATTACAGAACGAGAGAGAGGTGGGCCCGTATACCTTGCCTGACGTCACCCCACTTCTGGCCCTGACAGGTGAAGAGAGGCGAGTGGCGGGGGTTGGAGGGCGAGCCGCCACCCCTATTCGCCTACCTCCTCGCCAGGCCTCGTCCCTCCCATACAATATGTTTCTCAACACTTTTCTTCCTCTCCTTCGTCTCGCTAGTCTTCCCTTTTCTATAGAGCAACGATGCTTCTAGTTTCTCTGCACAAAATTTTTATGACTAGACTTTTCCTCTTGCCAGTCCTCTTTTTTTTTCCGTACAATATTCGTGTCAGTGTTTTTCTACTTAAACTTCTTAATCTTTCTTTTTTCTTCTTTCAATTTCTGTTCAAACATCTCTTCCAAGACGATAATCCTCGAGGATGGAGTTTGATGCTGTCATTGGTCATCGTGGAATCGAAAACCACACTTTACTGACAGTTAACGTTGCATCGGATGGACTGCGGTAGAGTATTCGTTTCTTGCTTGCTGCTTCTTTTCTTCAGTGTATTTTAATCAGCTCTTACCTTCATATATAATTTTTTTTCCCACTTCCTCTATAACCCAATGGCAGTTTTATATGCTTTCCCTCACTAGTTATTTTAATCCTTTTTTTTTTTTTTTTTTTTTTTTTTTTTTTTTTGATGGGGGGCGTTCTCATGTTTACTACGTCTTCTTCATCGATCTGACACCATTTATTTATTTATTAGTTCTTTCTTCCGCCACTCACGCACCTGCTCTACTTGCACGTTCTATATTCTGGCTCGCTTGCATGTCCCTCTCTCCCTCCTCTTCTCCTCGTATTCCTCCTCTGCTTAGCCTGCCTTACAAAACCTTCCCTCTTGCTGTATCCGCCCTATTACGTCTCTCCTCATGCTCCTATCACTTATTTACTGTCTCTGATTCTTACTGTTTGTTTTACCTTGCCTCCTCCTTCTGTCTGTCTATTTACCTGTGTGTTCCTCTGTGTGCGCTCTTAATTAAGTACTTACGGGTCGGAGCGGTTCCTCTTGGTGTCGACGGCTGCCAGGTCTCGGCACTGCGCCACGTGGACTTCGAGCTGCCCTTCCTTGTAGTTGTACTGAAGGCCCAGCTCGATCTCGCCACGGATGATGACAGTGCCGTAGCGACCCTCGGCGCCCGCGGAACACACCGACGCCATGCTCTCACTCCGCGACTGTAAGGGAGAACGAGGGATGTGAGTGGGGAGAAAAAGATGTTTTGGACAGCTATGAGTTATGACGTGATGATGGAGACGATTGGGTGATCTGAAGGAAGAGACGGAAGAATTGCTGTTATGAAAAGGTGTCAAGGAAGAATATTCTACAGGAACTAGGAAAAAATATCCGAGGATGAATGATGCTGCTACATGACTTTTTACAGTGGAGAGAGAGAGAGAGAGAGAGAGAGAGAGAGAGAGAGAGAGAGAGAGAGAGAGAGAGAGAGAGAGAGAGAGAGAGAGAGAGAGAGAGAGAGAGCAATATAAAACATACGATCATCTTTCCAGAAATTTATATCATTAAACAATCTTAGATATTTAATTAATCTTGAAACACCTACTGTTTGATGCAATTTACGCAACTTTCGAAGCTATTACTGAATATCGTTTATAATGTTGACGCACGAGACTCCTTCAAAACCCAACACTCAAAAGGTTTCAAGTTATCCACACCTTTAGTAATGCACACGTTCACACATTCGCCATTGAGGGCAGTATGTCGTTCACTGCCCCTTGCGTCCGGCGCGTCGGCATGAGACACGCTCAGATTATGATGAAAAGTCCAGCGAGTCTCAATGGCAATCTCCGCGATGTGTGTCAACGCGCCGCTCGTTCCGCGTTGATGACGGGCCTTCACACGTGTTGAGTCACTTCGGCGAATTCCATTTTGAATGGGCCAGGCAGTTTGCAAGTGAATATAACGTAATATGAGGTAACCTTGCTCAAATATATTACGACAAACACTCATTAAACTAACGTGACAAAATATCTAAAAAAATCGATTTTAACTTTTTAATTTCATTAATAAAAGTCTCACCAGTTTCCAAACGCGTTACTACATTGGTTACTAACCTAAAAAAAGTGAGGCATGGTAAGCCAAATACAACAAAATACCCAATAAAGGTTTTCATGCATGGGAAACCATCTTGACATGAAGCTTGAGTCTATTTTACTTACTGCCCTATTGTAAATACTTCAGGTTCGCACTACAGGAAGCAAGTATCACGAAAACAGAAATGCTTCACTTGCAAATACAAATCGAGGGTTTGCTACCGTCGGCGCTTCGTGGGATTGTCTCCCGCGACTGTTGTTCCCTTCTTCGAGGCCAACCGGGAACAAAAATTGATAAGTTTTAAGGTAGGTCTTGTCAGACGCTTCCGTCCCTCACATCAACTATTTCCAAATTCCTAAAAGGAAACCAGGCGGGTTCTAATGAGTATCATTTAAGGTTCATTGTGAAGAAGGAGGGTCAAACTACCAGAAGGGTCATAAAACTACCTCTGGAAAGGCCCAAAACTCCTCCGAAAGCCTAGTAAAACGTGTGCCTGGGCGCTGAAAGGAGTAAGAATTTAACCCTAAGTCCTCTTGGCACATGATGCTCCTGAAAAGCTTGCAACATACACAAGGATACACAAACAAGTGACTGCAAGATATCGGTCGACCTACACATGGCATCTCCTGAAAGCCAACCAATCACCCAAGACAAGTTCAACAATGCAAGAAACGTGAGACATATGCGTACTATAGATCAATCCCTGCATGAGTGACTGCCTTCCTTTGTTGTACTCGCAAACACACATACTACCAATCATTCCCCCACCCCCGCCACCTCACCCCTAGCCCATGGCCATATGTCAGCTCTCGTGGCACATAACGCATGAAGTCAGGTTTATGCACTTAGCCCTCCATTGTACCTATACAGCCGCTCCACTCATCCATCGCCCTCACGCTGGATAATTGTGTTGACCAGTGTGTTTTTACTGCGGTTAATAGAGACTGATGGTTTGTATTTCAAATGTGTTTTTAATGGCTAAGCTGCAGCTGCTGATAGTGTCTGCAATTCACACACACACACACACACACACACATCCTTATCTGATTTTGCTATTCATGTACAATCAATAGCAACAGTCATTCATCACTAGTGTCGAATGATTTGCACATCATTCACTTAAACGGATCGCTCATGCACACTCGCTACCTTCAGCCTGCCTCCGGAACTCATTCTTCCCTCTACCCTCACACCTGCGAGTAACTCATTCTCAAGAGCCCCAACGTAACGCCTCATATCAACTGAGAACACAACACCCACAAGGTACTATGACTGCGTCCACAATTTGACTCAACGTGACTCCTGATATTAAAAGTTTGTGGAAGTCCATACAAAGTAATACCCCCTTCAATGTAATCTTGTAGAACAGGCCATGTAATGTGAACTGACTTGTTACTTTTTCGGTGCCTGTGCAGCCTATGTCGCGCAGAAAAAAAATGAAACACCATCGTGGGTCGTCTCCCTCGCTCATTCTCTCGCTGCTCCTGTCTATGCGCGAGAACACACTGATGACCAATTCCACATTTAGTACATTTCTAGTATTCGCGAAATAACTCATTCTTAAGTCAAGAGTTCGCTGCAGGTTCTCTTTCGTCTTCATCTCTATCTTTCTCAGTGCACTATAGGGTGGCAGCGAGAGGCGTAAATGGATGGATAGATGGAGCGTGACGCAACGGTGGGCCTGACAGCTGGTTGCTCCGGCTGTTGCAATCGTAGTGGAGAACTTTTGAAGCAGAGAGGGAATGGCAGAGTTATTCTTGTCCTCACCCACATTGGTAAAAAGTGACATGCAGGGGAGGACAACACTCGGTCAAAAAATAGAAGTGCAGCCGCCGCAAACTTTTCCATTTTGGTTTTACGAGTGAAATGCCTGTCGGGTTCTTGGTGCAGATCACGGAAACAGTAATCAGCTATCATAATCATCGTCTTCAGTGAAAAATAAAGACCCAGTCAGACTTTTTTAATTCAGGTTTCCAATTTATCTGCTAAGAACTAAGTATACACGGCACCATAAATATTTACATTATATCACTGAAAACTCAAGGGAGTTACGCATCACTGTATAGCTTTGCATTTTAGCCGTTACCTGTTTTCCTTCTTCACTGCGTCATAAATCATGATGCGCATAAAACATTCCCCTTACAACGCCGACACTCCAAAAGCAGCCAGTCTGAAGCATAACAATTCTGAGTTTTCTTTCCGTTAAGTTCGTTTTAACGGCGGGTACCTTTCTGAAATGTCCTACAAGCGGGCATACCAACCATAAGCTTCTATTAACTTAACGAGCGTATAAAAGATCTAGCTACACGCCGACCATACCGGTTAGTCTAAGTTTAACGGCACAATGGTCGACGAATGACTCCTATGAACCAGCTCGAGCTAGAAAAATGAAGCACTTAAAAGACGAAGGTAGTTTAGATTCGCTCCATCAGTTGTTGAGTAAACGAAACAAGACATCCGCGGTTTCTCAATTATGGAGCAAGAAAGGTGACCGCTTTAGCCATCCGGTCGTGTGCAGATAGCGGGGCGGGGCTGCGGCGACAACGGGCTCTGAATAATGGACTACTTCAACAATCTCAGCACTAATCTATTATTTTTTTTTACAGCAAAGAAAGCAGCTAAAGGGCAAAGAAAATAATAATGATAAAAAAGCCCGCTAAACACTGCCCCACAGTGTTCAGTAATATCAAAATCAATTCCTGACGCAGTATATTCCCGCTAAGGTATTTCGGTAAACAGACGCACCATATTACAGGTTTCTGCTAAAAAAAAAATACACGACAACTTTCGGATATTCTTATTCTCTACATGGTACTTCAAGATCTTTAACATCATTCCATTCTCACTTTTTTTTTTTTTTTTTTTTTTTACGTCTTGCCCTATTGCGCCGGTAGGCTTCTTCCCGGTGGATCCTGAATTCCTGATGGTCGGCCCAAGGCTTCTTCCCGGTGGGGCCTGATGGTCGGCCCAGCCCGTTCTGGCGCAGGCGAGTGTTTATAGTGGCGCCATCTTGCATTGGCTCATGCTGCCCTCCCGGAGCTCATCTTTAATCCTAGAATCTAGAGTCCAGGTTGATAGGTGGTCTTATGAACGCGGGGCCGTCTCGCTATCCGTTCAGCCACCGCCTCCTGCTTACTAAAACATTCCAGTATAACCAGGCGAATTTTCAAGCGTTCCTGCTCAAAAAAGGAAAGAACACGCGTTGCGCCTTTCAACCACTGTTAATCGAGACGAGAGAGGGAACAACGAGTCACGGTGTGGAGGCACGAGCCGCGGGGACTCCCTCACTTAACGAAAGACATTCACCGGACCCGAACGAAGCCTCGGATGAGCGGCAAGCAAGGGACACTGAGTATTTCAGGTTCCTTGGTGTTAAAGTGCAAGAACCACAATGATCATCATGGCGTGGACTCTTATCCTCGTCATGGGCGGCAGAAATGGGAAACAGGAAAAAAAGGGAATGCAAAGGGAGATTCACCGCTCTGACGAATGAGATACCCCTACTACTACTACTGAAAGAGCAACATGATTACATTCGGCTGCACGGTTATGAGGAACGACGTTAAGCTTCCCGTAATGAATATAATCACGCGTCGTGCCATGAATAATTATCAATCAGAAACATTACAATTCATGAAAAAATAACACTACACTGAAAAGCTATTTGAGTCCCGTAATTGTTCTGGCGTTAGTGATTGGAAAAACTGCATTCGTTAACCTTTCGTCTCTCTCTCTCTCTCTCTCTCTCTCTCTCTCTCTCTCATGCACCACCCTACGAACCGAGTCACATTCATCAAATGTCATATTCTTAAACACACCAGCGCCCAAGCACACCTATTTGACAAGGCTTTCGTTGTTGTGGGCATTTCCATGAATAGTTTATGACCCTGGTGGTAGTTTGACCCCTCTTCTGTACCTTGAACCTAAAGAGACACCCGACTGTTCCCCTTTTTGGGCTTTGGAAATAGTTGATGTCGAGCGGGAGCGTGTGGGAATGCCGACCCTGATAATTTCGCGGCGCATAACAACACTGAGCACGCAGAGACATGTAAGTGTATAGAGTGGCGAGTAAAGGGGCTATTACACTGGGCAAATTTTCCGTGGATCTTCAGTCAAACCACGATTTCTGCTAGCGTGGTTTTCATTTGTTTCTTGTTTTGCTGCTGGTGCTGATGGTGAGTAATACCGTCGTCCTTCAGTGAAATCTAACGTAGCTTTGGAAGATCGTGGACACGTCAGAAAACCACGGAAATATAAGAACCACGCTAGCGGAAATCGTGGTTTGACTGAAGATCCACGGAAAATTTGCCCAGTGTAATAGCCCCTTAAGACAACTTCGAGGAGAGAATCACGAGACAACGACGACGACGACCTGCGCTTTCAACCTTATTACTGCTAATCCCAATAATAATAATAGTTAATAATAACATAGTAATGATAATAGTAATAATACCCTTCCATGAGGTGCTACAAACAGAGAAATGAAAATGAAAACAAAATGGACCTACACACACACACACACACACACACACACACACACACACACACGTGATCACCCTTTTTCCTGCGCAACACCAAATGAGAAGGAGACATTCCCCAGAGATTAATTTCCTGGAAGATTTCTCGAGTTTGTTTCACGTCGGGATAGCAGAGGAAGGGAAGGGATGAGGGAGAGAATTAGGGAGTGATGGAGGAAAGGGGGGGAGGGGAAAATTAAACCCTGGGACGATGAGAGGAGAGATTGAAGAAGCGGAAAGTTTGAAACAGGAGGAAAAAAAAAATAGAGAACAGGTGTTACGGTGTTTGTGACGGAAGGAAGGAGACGGGTGGGAGACAATCTGCATGACGGAGGATCTGCATACCAGTTCCTTTCGTGCGTGTAAACTTTGTAACCTTGTACCCCGTCCAGCCCGCGCGTGTTTGTGTTGCCAGCAGGTCATTTGTTTTTCGCGGGGTATTGGGGGAGTTGATTTACTATTCCACTAGATGTATTCCATGAACGTGAAATGTGGCACAGCGATTACGAAAACGAGCGGTGGAATAGCTTACGTACGAGACGAACGGGTGTGGCAAGATAAGTGGTGGTGGTAGTAGTAGTAGTAGTAGTAGTAGTAGTAGTAGTAGTAGTAGTAGTAGTAGTAGTAGTGGTAGTGGTGGCAGTGGTGTTAGTAGTGGTAGTAATGGTAGTGGCAGTAGTAGTAGTAGTAGTAATAGTAGTAGTAGTAGTAATAGTAGTAGTAGTAGTAGTAGTAGTAGTAGTAGTATCAGCAGTGTCAACGAAGATCAGAAACGAGAATAAGTAGATAGTCACGCCTCACCATCCTTCATCTCCACTCGACCATACCCACAAGCAGCTCTGGCCTAACATGACCTCCGAAGAACACAGGGTATAGGTCAAGGTCACAGGAGTTTAGCCGTATCAATATTACTACAATTGCTATCATCCTCATCACTATCTCGCTCATACATATTTCTTCCCCTGGCTTCCTCTCTCATTCCCTATTCCTTCGCTTCCCCAGCCCTCTATCTCCCCTTTCCCTTCTCTCCAGCGTTCGGCCCCGCACACCCATTTTGCCGGCCGCGTCCTCACACACCATGGGACCCAGCAAAGTCACAGGGGACGGGAGCGTGGAAGGAATAACCCCAGAATTTAAGATAGCCAAGGGAGTAGGTGAGAGACCGCGAGGGAAGTTTGGCCGTAGAGCTGACAGCAATACCGACAGGGAGAGCAAGCGAGAGCGGCTATGTGGGAAGGCAGAAATCGGGGAGCAGGAAATACAAGGACAGGAGACTAAGCAAGGGCATCCACCGTTTCGTAAGTATAAGAAAAGAGGTGCGAAAGGAAAGCAAGTGTCCGAGGAAGCGTGGGAATAGAGAAGGCGGTGTGAAGGACAGGAGGGCAAACAAGGACACTCTCCGTTCCCTGAGTACGAAAAAAGGGGCGTGTTGAGGCAAGCCAAATGAACCCATGATAGCGTTCCGCCACGCATTAACACAATTACACCCGGCAATTTACCGTCGAGACATCAAGGGCGAGGGATGAGGCACGTAATACCTTCCCGCGTGCATCTCGTGTACCCACATTGCTATAGAGCGGAAAGGGACGGAGAGATAAGGGTACAAAGCAGTCTTTTTACGGCCTCTGTATACAAGATGGGGAATATACCCGAGCGCCATGGCTTTAAAATCATATTACAGCGATGAAACTTGAATCAAAGACAACATTTTATTACAAACAATGTGGAAAGTGCGATTTATAGTGGAGATAAAGCTTATAGACCAGGGAGAGAGGGAGAGGGAGTGGAGGCGGAGGGGGGAGGGGGGACGGGGAGGGGGAGAGAGAGAGAGAGAGAGAGAGAGAGAGAGAGAGAGAGAGAGAGAGAGAGAGAGAGAGAGAGAGAGAGAGAGAGAGAGAGAAACACCGGTTTATAATATTGAATACGGAGCAAATCACTTAACAAAGGGACGGAAAAGTCTGATCTCATTATTGCGGAACTTTACTTCACTAATTAATAAACAGAAGATGAAGAAGAGGAAGATAATGACTAAGAAGACGAAGAGGAAGACGAAGACAAAGAAGAAAAGAAGAAGAGGAAGAAGACACCATAAACGACTCAACACCAACACTTTCACCATCAAAACTCTTCCTCGGTCTGTGCACCGCGAAAAAGAGGAGGAGGAAGGCGAGGAGGCGCGAGAGGAGACAAGGTGAGGAGAGCTGAGGCGAGGTGAGGAGAGCTGAGGCGAGGTGAGGCGAGTAAAGAGATGAAGTATATGACGCAAACAGTCCTCTTCCTTCCCCTCCTCCTCCTCCCCCTCCTCCTCCTAACCAGTGCCACTCAGCTCGGCACTCGGTTGAAAACTCACAATAGCCGCTGAGGTTAAGGTTTGCACGAGAGGAAGGACACGAGTGGGAGGAAAGTGTGTGTGTGTGTGTGTGTGTGTGTGTGTGTGTGTGTGTGTGTGTGTGTCGCAGTGGACGCATATAGCTGATTAGATAGAAAGCAAAGGAAGACCAATTGATGACAACAATGGCGTAAGAGTGTGGGTGTAGGGATATTACGAATATTATGCGAAACGAGAATGATGAAAAAACTGAAAAAGATGGACGATTAGATAAGGGTGAGCAGGGGGTGATGGTGGACGTGATAGTGATGGTGATGATGATGGTAATAATGATGATGGTATTGGTGACGGCACACTGCTCTGGCAAATACCACGAAGAATCTATAAAGAAAAGAAGGGAAAGAAGCAAGATAGATTTATACAGATATATAGATAGAAAGATGGATGAATACAGAAAAAAATGCTGTATAATGAAAAAAAAAGTAGCAAAAGTTGCGAAGGAACTGAGAGCTTTGTCTGAAAAGGGAAAAAAGGATAAAAGTTTGTGTCTACCATAATTTCTACAGCAAATATCCTAAGCATGAAATCAATAAAGATTTATAGGAACAGAATGATGATAAACTGCATTACTCATAGTAGCAGTGGTGGTAGTAGTAGTAGTAGTAGTTATGGAATAATCATACCATTGCCATTAACATAACCATTAGTAGTATTGGTAGTAGTAGTAGTATTGGTGGTGGTGGTAGTAGTAGTAGTAGTAGTAGTAGTAGTAGTAGTAGCGACAGTGGTAGTAGAAGCAGTACCATCATTCATAACATTAGTAGTAATAGTAGTAGTGGTAATGGTAGTAGTAGTAGTAGTAGTAGTAGTAGTAGTAGTAGTAGTAGTAGTAGTGACAGTGGTAGTAGCAGCAGTGCCAACATTCATAACATTAGTAGTAATAGTGGTAATGGTAATAGTAGTAGTAGTAGTAGTAGCGACAGTGGTAGTGGCAGCAGTGCCAACATTCATAACATTAGTAGCAGTAATGGTAATGGTAATAGTAGTAGTAGTAGTAGTAGTAGTAGTAGTAGTGTAGTAACCTCAGGGATCACAACATTCACTGACGCCTTGGTTACGGTTCACAGGGCAGCAAGGTAGGCAGGGCAGGGCAGGAAGCGGCGGGCGGGAGTGAGGGAGAGACAGACAACAGGCGAGGCGAGGGTGACGGGCTAAAACTTACGCTGGCCGGCGGCGGGGCGGACGCAGCGGCGAGGAGGCGAGGCAGGGAGGGGCGCGCCGACCCGAGGCAGCCACCCCTGCGGTGGCGGGCATCCACACACACACACATACACACACACACACACACACACACGTCGCGTCTTGTGTTAGTCCAAGGTTCAGCAAAGTTCAATGGAGACGGAGGAACGGAAGAATTCGTTTTGGAGAGATTAGTTAGAACTATCATTATTATTATTATTATTATTATTATAATATAGGACAGATATACTCAGTGAAATAAGGAACTACTTGGCACTACTTGGCTATTTTTGTTTTGTTTTATTTGTTAATACTACTACTAATTTACATCTATGTTACTGCTGGCCTTCCTCTTCAGTTGCATATATCACATATCTTTTTACCGTATGTTATTCTGGATTAGGTGAGCGTCGGGTTAGGAAAGGAAGACATAAATCAATATAAACGAGTCTTCGTCTCGCGTCTCTCGTCTGAAAGTATTGTTGTTCTTGTTGTTTTTGTTGTTCTTGTGGCGGTGGTGGTTACCTTGGACGCAACACCGGCACACGTGTGGTTGCCTGCTTACGCCGCCGCGGGGTAGGTGGGTGGGGAGATGGCGTGCCCAGCAGGGTGTGGAAGGGAGGGAGGACGGGGCGAGGGGGGGGGGGTGATTAATACAGATGAATAATACAGAGAAGCAGAAGCAGCAGCAGCAATACATGTGGTGGGGACAAGGCAAGCAGATGTCCATGAAAACACACGGTAAGCATAAATAAATGAATAGGTTATTGTCCCCACGTGATGAGACATGAAGGTTACGGCCGTCATTACTAAAGCTGATTATGCTCTGTGACGACGGGTTAGCGAGAGTAAAGAAAGGAGGAGGAGGAGACGAGGGTAGTGGGAGATGAGAGGAGAGGACGGGGCGCAGAGGCTACGCTCGAGACCCCGCTGATAAACTTCGCTAGAGAAAAACAGAAGAAATAGGCGTCAAGAACAAAGGTAATGAGCAGGTATCAATAAAGGTGACTCAGGTAATTATGACATACTAATAAAAAGAACAAATTATGAAACATTAAATTAGATGTGCATAATTATTGCACTATATAATAATGAGAAAAAAATAATTAAAGAACAATCAAAATCAAACAGGAAACTGCAGAAGGAAAAGGATGTATATATCATGAAACTTAAGGAAAGGCTCAAGTAAATAGATAACCTGTAATAGAACATGAAATAAAAGAATGAGTGAAATGAGGGGGAGGTGAGACAAACTAATGAAATAATGAATACTGGAAAAAAATAAACACCGAGATTTGTAATGAAGAAAAAAAACGAACAGAACAGTGAACGAATTATGGGACAGGTAAATAAAGTAATAGCGAGGGGAAGTATATAGTCCATGAAAATAAGCAAATAACAAATGGAATCTCGGAAATAAAATGTGAATGGTAATAAAGATTGATAAAAGAACAAAACTAAATGTAAGAAAATAAAGCAAAACATACTTGCACAGCTGCTACCACTACTACTACTACCACTACACAGTAAGAATAAACTACAAGGAAAAAATACACTAACTACTTTTGAAACATGCATTACGAAAGGAGACAAATACTAGAGGGATTAAGAACATAAGACACGGCTAAATAGAGAACGGCATACATCTCCTAGGCGATTTTCATGGGACAACTAAAGACAAAAGTGGGGATAACAGACTCGGGACATCCCACCCCTTCTCAAGCCAGTCCAGCAAACATGCCACAAAGACGGACACAGACAGACACAACCGCTGACAGACAAATAAAAAAAAACACACGCAGCGTAATCACATCCACGCAGTTGTCCTGGAGACGCTAAATAGGCCTAAAACATTACCCAATCACTAAGCTCTCCCCCCCCCCCCCTCTCTCTCTCTCTCTCTCTCTCTCTCTCTCTCTCTCGGGAGGCCCCTTGGAGCGCCGCTAATATCCGTCGTCTTGTCCAGTGTTCGCAGGCTAAGAGGGGAGAGGAAGTAGAGGGAGAGCGTGAGAGAGGCGAGAGGGAGAGGCGTAGAGAAGTGAGAGAAGAGAGGACAAGGAGATAGATTGTAGTGAAGTCAGAAGAGAGAGGGGAAAGAGGACAAAGAAAGCGAGGAGTAGATAGGTCAGAGGAGAGAGAGGAATAGGGACAAGGAGGGAGATGAGTAGATAAACGAGAGAATAAAGAGAAGAAATGGGATAAGTAGGGAGATGTGAAGAGGGGAGAAAGGCCAAGTTTGGTTGAAGTGGTTGAAAACAGGAAGAGGGGAAGGAAACGACCTAAAGTAAAGTCTGGTAGAAAAAGAGAAGTAGAGAAGGAAGGAAACTGCTGAAGATTCGGAACTTTAGTAGGAAAAAAAAAAAGAAGGGAAGGAGAAGGATACGGCGTTTAGACAGAGCTTAATAGAAAGGGCAGGAGAGGTAAGGAGAGGAAGGGAACAGTGTAAGATTGAAGAAGGGAGAAGGTAGTATGGAGGAAAGTGTTTATACGAGACAGGGAGGAAGAAAATAATAAGGTGAGTGAGGGAAGAATAGTTTTGAAGAGCTGTAAAGACTCATTTGTTGTTGGGGAAGACTTGCGGAGAGGGAAAGAGTAGGGGAGTGCGAAGATGAGTAAGTGGGGGAGAGCAAGGTGTGAGTGATGAGTGAGTGAGTGAGTGAGTGAGGGTTGTACGGGAGATGAGAAAACAGGTATCGTCGTCTTAGGTAAAAAAATCCAAACAGACGATTCTCTCTCTCTCTCTCTCTCTCTCTCACCGAAACCAAACGGGCTCAAACACGCGAACAAAAATAATCAGCCTTACACAACTTTTGCCACGCTGAAAACTATTAAGTCAACAAACGATACCGCTCTACCACTTGAACTCCTGCCCTGCCCTTCTCTCTCTCTCTCTCTCTTCCCTACCCTCCAAAACAACTTTCTCAGCTTCCCGTCAACTAATTTACTCTAAAGTCCCACCTTCTCTTTAACTTGCTCTTATTTCTTCATATATATTCTTGAGAAACAACAAGAGGAGGAGGAGGAGGCTCAGAAACTTTGAAGTCCCTCCGCCTCGCTGCCTCCTCCCCTCTCCTTTGCCCTCCTATTCCTCTCCTCGTCACCCTTCCCGCCTCTGCTTCCCTCTTTAGCCATATCGAACCATCACCTCCTCCTCCTCCTCCTCCTCCTCCTCACAGATTTTCCTTTGACTTTTCACCTTTTCTGGGCCTCTTATTCCCTAATCTCTCTCTCTCTCTCTCTTTCCTATAAAACAACCTCTCAAGCCGCCTCATTTTCACGGCACGCTTTGAATGACGTTATTTTTCCTATCTTTTATTTTTTAAGCATTACTGAAGCTGCCTCGAGATAGCCACTCATCCTTCCTCCTTCCCCTCTTGCAGCTATTCTCTTCCTTCACTTCACTTCACTTCACTTCTCTTCCTTTCTTTCAGTCCCTTTCCATACTCTTCCTTTCCCTTATCTTCCTTTTTTTCCGTCCCTTCATCTCCCTGCAGATCCCGCACTTCTCGCCCTTTACTTTTCTTCCCATTCCTTACTTCTAGTCCACTCCAGGTCCTTCCTTTTTATTCTCTTCCTTCTCTTTCTTCACTTCCCTTCTCTCACTTCTCTTCTATCCCTCTAACTCAAATCAAGACCCTACCCTTCACTTCTCTTCCTTCTATTCCGTCCCTTCAAATTCTTTCCACAGGTCAAACACAACTCCCCATTCCCTTCTCTTCCTCTCTTTTCCCTTTCTCTTCCTTTCCTCCCCTTTCAGTAAGACATAACCTTCCCTTCCCTCCCATGCAGTTATCTCTTTCCCTTCATCCATCCCTCCCTTCCCGCAGGCCAAACCTATCCCTTCTCCCATTCCCGAGACAAACTTCAAGAGGGAACTCACTCCAAGGGGGGTGAGGTTGGAGATCTTCTTTTCGTTGAGCTGCAGGAGACTCTCGATGTCCTCGTCAGGGTGCGTGAGGCAAGAGGTGTCCGTGGAGGAGGTGAGGGACGCCACGCTGTCCCTGCCCGAGATCCTCCCCACGGAACCAACAAGAGGGGACGGGGAGCCGCTCTTCTGCCCCCCGCCTCCTCCGATGCCTCCACTGCCTCCATGGTGGTGCGTGGATGATAGGTCTCCAATTCCTCCGCCGCCGCCAGTGTGCTCCCCGCCGCCACTGGTATCATCTAGAACAAGAGGAAAGATTGGGTTAGGTTCAGTGTGGTTCAATGTTTCAGTGGGTGGTTCGAAATGTTTCAGTGGGTGGTTCGAAAAGGTGAACACACACACACACACACACACACACACACACAATGCCCTCAGGAAATAGACATGGTGGACGTGACCTACATTAAGCATAAAGTTGAAAAATAAATAATTACGTTGCATAATTTAATGAGTCCAATACGATCAGAACACACACACACACACACACACACACACACACACACACACACACACACACACACACACACACACACACACACAGACACGTGGCTGCATTGTACCTTTCAAATTGTCCAGACCGATGCAATTTGTTTGTGACCGTGTTATTAAGCCAACGGGATGCGACAAAACCCATTTTTAATCCTCCATGATATATGGAAATATGGAAAACAAACAGTAACCTTGAACATATTTGTTACCCAAATATAATGATACTGATGGTAGTAGTAGTAGTAGTAGTAGTAGTAGTAGTAGTAGTAATAACTCATAAGAGATGTAATTGGTATTAAGTTTTCTGGATCTTTCTCGAGAGGGTTCGAACGTGATTCACGAGACAAGTGTCGAGGCTTCGAGAGGAGTCTATACACCTCCCCTTCACCCCCCCCCACACACACACATTCATAGCCAGGGTCTGTTGTATAATATAAATAAAATCTAGCATATACTTTATAAATATACTGTGGAATGATAATCAATATGTTTGTGTAAAGGTGAATGTGAGTGTACGGACCGAACAAATATCAGCCACATTCTTATATACGATTGCATACTTGTAAACCTGCCAATAAGCAAAGAAACGAGAGAGAGAGAGAGAGAGAGAGAGAGAGAGAGAGAGAGAGAGAGAGAGAGAGAGAGAGAGAGAGAGAGAGAGAGAGAGAGATGTATAAATCACCTCAGAAAAGCACTTTACTTAAAAAAAAAATGACTTGCTTTAGTGACTGAAATGATTAACTGAGAATATCTAAACTTTTTTTCCGAAGAGTAGATTATCCTTGCGCTGGGTCTAATCGGGTGCAATTAGTCCAATCGGCTTACAATCAGCCCTGACACACACACACACACACACACACACACACACACACACATGACCCGCCAAAACAAGAAGAGCCACCAATAAAGCGGACAGTTGCATCGGCGGAAAGCGAGGCAGGAATGGATACGCCAAGCCCCGAAGTGTCTCTGAGGGAACAACAAGTACTGAAAATGAGCAGTCAGCGGCGAGTGAAGCGATGATCGAGGAGCGAGGCGGCAAACGTGATCAATGCAGAGAGGTGGAGAGGCAGGGAGAGGGGGAGAGAGAGGAGGTGGAGGTGGAGCAAGTGGGGAGAGAGAGAGAGAGAGAGAGAGAGAAGAGGAAGGAAGGAAGGACAGTGTGAAGGAAAGAAATACAGGGTGATGAAGATGGGAAGGGAATAGATGGAAGCAAGGAGGTGGAGAGAGAAGAGGAAGGAAGGACAGGGTGGAGGAAAGAAATACAGGGTGATGAAGATGGGAAGGGAATAGATGGAAGCAAGGAGGTGGAAAGGGAAGAAGGAAGATGGAGAGAGAAGTGAGGAGGAAGAGGGAGAAGCAGGGTAATGTAGAGAGATAGGGATATGTTGAAAGAATGGCAGGGAGGAGAGACAGGGGGGAAGGTGGAGTAGGAGAACAGTCCGTATTTAGCGGTGATGGTGACGGTGATGACGGACAGAACAAAAAAAATGAATAAATAAACTTCACCCAGTCACGCACTTCATTCTGACGCGATTTAAAACATTTGATCTGTAAAAATTCCTTGTCGGGGAGTGGAGATAAGGCAGGTGGGCGGGAAGGGCGGCGGCAGGTGACCGGCGCAGGTGAGCGAACACACACACACACACACACACACACGCATACCTCCCCTCTCGCCTCGCCTTGGTAAACGAGTCAACAGGTAAAATAAGGTGAACGGGATCAGCTGATGAGGCAGTAGAACAGATACCCTTTCGCTTGTTTGCTTGCTTGCCTGCTCTCTCTCTCTCTCTCTCTCTCTCTCTCTCTCTCTCTCTCTCTCTCCTTATATATATTTCTCATTTTCGACACATTATTATTATTTTTTTTACGCTCTTCTTGTCACACACGTAGATGAGAATTTCGGGTGGCAGAAAAGGTGGGCCAACTTACACCAACAAATACCTGGGCATCTGCTTCATTATGTGGCACACATGGGAGCAACATGATAATAACCTGCTTGCCCGTTCTGCTTATAGCCTTCGCCCCCCCCCACCCCCCACCCACCCCGCACAAAGCCATGGAGTGCAGCAGGACAGGCAGGCTACATTAATCTTGTCCGGACTGCGCGTCGCTCATTGCCCTTTGGAACTGTGCAGCGGACGACGTGAGTTATGCCAGCCACTCTGTCTTACTCATGGCCACAGGTAGGGTTCATGAGGCTGCGGCGACGATACATCATATGGGCATGACGAAGTGAGGGTGCAATTGAGGTCCTTATGGGAGGTAAGGCTATGGAAGAGAAAGACAGGTATACTCTATTCGGACTTAGGTGAGAACGCGTTATAGAAGTAGTTCCGCCTCCTACCCTCCCACTTGACTCTACCTTGGAGTGGCTGGTTGGGGAAATGGGAGGTGCGGCATACAACGTTTAAATGATTCTAGTGAGGAGCAGGATGGCAGGTGTAATGGTGTGATAAAACTGACTATAATACGCTTTGTAGGCCTTCAGATGCTTGGGAAAATGAATCTGTCCTCACCGTTTTCGTCCCTGGCCCGCTGACATGAAATACATCAGTTTGCACACCCAACGTATCCATCTCTTGCTCGGGTCTTCCAAGGCAGTGAAGGAGCAGGAAGGGGCCGGGTTGTCTCTCGTCCCGGCGGAGTATTGGGCCAAAGCTTTCCAATAATCCTTGCAGGGCTACAAATCCCTTATTCTTTTCCGAGACGGCTGCAGGCAAGTCCCCTTTACCATATCCATTACTCCAGCTAGGGCCGCGGCGCCACTCACAACCCGCAGCCGCCTTCCCGATATGGATGTAGGGCCCACCACCTGTCCATCACCACCTGTAGTTAATTTGTCCTTCCGCTGGTACTGTCTGCCGTAAGCCTAGCATAGCGATCTGAGCTTCATGATGGAGAGTTTCAGCATTTATGAGAGAATTCGTTTTCTTTTAAGAGGCCTCCGAAGTACACCGCGTTCCGTCCTTCCCCGGGCATCGTTAGGGAGCTCACGTTTCTTCGATGGTAGGGGCTTCGATTTAGCTTTTATCATAATATGTTTTGTCTATTCTCTCTCTCTCTCTCTCTCTCTCTCTCTCTCTCTCTCTCTCTCTCTCTCTCTCTCTTTTTCTCCGTTATCTTTTCCACTGTGATGTGCTCGCTCGCTACCGTTCCTGGGGCTCCCGCGGGACAGATCCGTCGTCTCCTTTGGTGCGTCTCTTTCTCGTGTATGTCAAAGGCCACCGCCCGACACTCCGAGGAACGCAGAGACTAATTTGCTGCGAGAGATAAGTAACTTTGCTGCAGCGCTCGTAATGTAATAGTAAGGAGTAAGTCGGTATTGTGTTACTTGAATCACACTCAGAGAACCCGACAAAGCGCACATAATGAGACAAGAATAGAGATGAAGAAAACACGGAATCCAGTAAATGAAAAAGCCCCGAGAAAAATTGAGGTTAGAATAATGAACTCCAAATTACGGTGAAAAACAAAATAATTACGTATCGAATGGCGGCCAAGGCAACAAAGAGAATTTAAATTATCGTGGATTCAGTCAGTGGAGCGGAGGCGAAGCAAAAGAATAATATAAATCAAGTTGGTCGTAGTGGCGAGGAACTGCACTGAACGGAGGGAACAAGTCACCTCGAGCTGAGTTAATTAGATTCCCTCCATTATACGGTTACTTGTTGCACTGCGGGAGACGGACGCAAAAAAAGAATGAATGGCTTGAAGGAAGATTGAGGAAGTGAAAAATGATAAAAAAAAAGGATGATGGGGCAGAAGAAAGACTAAAAACATGAGATGATAACGTTTGTATTCTGTAAGTGATACCATGTAGATAGATACATACTCGAAGACAGATTAGACAGATAGATAAATATTGAGAGAGAATAAATGAGGAAGAATGAAAGAGAAAGAAGAAGAGCAGAAGAGACAGGGAGAGGGATACTATTGAACAGAATACGCCATGGAGCTTCAATCTACACTGTTGCATTATTGAAAGGGCGCCGGACAGACAGACGGACGGACAGGCTGACAAAAAGACACACGGAGAGACTGACAAAAGGCAAACGAAGAGACGCACAGGCCACAGCAATTTGTAGATGAACCTGTGTTGCTCACCTTCCCTTTCCACCTGTCCTTTTGGCATTCAGGTAAACGAGGAAATACATCGAAAGAAAATAAGAAAGAGAAAACGTGTTCATTTTTCTTGCAAAGCGAAGTAAGGAAGAGGAGGAGGAGGAGGGTGAGGAGGAGGAGGAGGAGGAGGAAAGGATTGTACTCTGAGGCAGGTACGGAGGGAGGGAAGAAAGGAAAGTAGGAAGGTAGAAAAACTACCGCCGGATATGAAGGAGACAGGGAGGAAGGGAGGGAGGGATGGGGAGAAGGAAGGGAGAAAGACTGTTATGGCACGGGCTGACGGCGAGACAAACAGACAGGGCAGGAGAGACGGACAGCTGACGATTATGCTTCAGACAGACGACTTCTCACGGGCTTCCTTCCTCCAAAGTTAGTGCAGCCGTGAATAGGTTGGGATGTGTGTGAGAGAGAGAGAGAGAGAGAGAGAGAGAGAGAGAGAGAGATAATAATAATAATGATAATAATAATAATAATAAAAAAAAATAGTAGTAGGAGTAGTAAAAATGAAAACTTAAAATGTTTCCTAACTGCCATTCATCACAACAACAACAACAACAACAACACACATAATCAGCATTCACAGGAGCCTCCACAAAGATACAAACAAACAAACAAACTCGAACAAAAACACAAGCAAAAAGAAAACAAACAAACATACATACATAACAAAACACACACACACACACACACACACACACACATATCAATAACAAAAATAAAAAATAAATTAAAAAAAACGTGAGCTGAAAGAAAAACAAAAACAAAAAAAATACAAATAAAAAATGCCAAAAAACATGAAATCGCAAAACACTTTCTACACCAAAAACAAAAAAACAAAATATGAACGAAAAAAGAGAAAAAAAGGGGAAAACGGGGAAAACGACGCGCAAAACAGAACGAAACAAAATAAAAACTGGAAATTTTTTAACCGGATGTAGCTGTTAGGGGGGGGGAGAGAGAGAGAGAGAGAGAGAGAGAGAGAGAGAGAGAGAGAATGCAAGGAAGATATAATGGAAGAGAATGACGGAAAGAAAACGTATGTAAAAAAAGATAAAAAGGAGACAGGAAAAATAAAGATAGGCCCCCCCCCCAAAAAAAAAAGGAAATTCGGAACTATGGAATGCAGAAAGGCGGGAGTGGGTGAGAAAATTAGGTGAACTACAGGAGAACAAAAAAGAAAATAAGAAAGAAGCGGGTGTTAAAACAGGAAATGATATGTAGATGGTAGAAAATAGACCTTTTAATGGAAGGAAAAGAGGTAATGGTTGGTGAAATGAGAACGAAGTGAAAAGAAAATAGAAAGAAGAATAATGACCGGGATAATGAGGCGGGAGTGAAAGGGAAAATAGGGCGAGGAAGAGGAGGAGGGGGAGGAGGAGAAAGAGGAGGAAACTGGGTGAGGAAGGAGGGAAAGAGAGACGAGACAGTGAGGAGGTAGAGAAAATGAAAAGGAAGAAGAGGAAGTAAGAGGAAAAGGGTGAAAGAGGAAATATAGCGATGGAGGAAGAGGAGGAGAAGGAAACTGGATGAGGAAGAAGGGAAAGAGAGACCAGAAAGTGAGGAGGTAGAGAAAATGAAAAGGAAGTAAGGAAGAAGAGGAAGTATGAGGAAAAGGATGAAAGAGGAAATATAGCGATGGAGGAAGAGGAGGAGGAAAATGGATGAGGAAGAAGGGAAAGAGAGACGAGAAAGAGGGAACTTAGTGAGAAGAGAGAGGTGGGGTAAAGGAAAGGGGGTAAGGAAGAAGAGGAAGTAGGATGAGGAAAAGGGTGAAAGAAGAAATATAGCGAGAGAGGAAGAGGAGGAATAGGAGGAGGAGATTGGGTGAGGAAGAAGGGAAGGGAGAGGAGGAAGAGGGGACGGTGGAGAAAAGGAAAGGGAGTGAGGAAGGGGAGAGAAGGTGGGGGAGGGAGGGAGGGAGGGAGGGAGAGAGGGAGGAAGGGAGGGGGAGATGACACTGCAGAGAGAAAAAAAAGTGAAAATATTAAGGGGAAGAATGCATGATAATGGATGGTTTAGAAGCGGCGGGGTGCTGGAGGGCCTTTAATAGAGAGGCTGAGGCATAGGGGTGAACGGGGGAGGGAGGGAGGGAGGGAAGAGGGGGGGAGGAATTTAAGGGCAAAGATGAAAGAGAAAATAACGAAGGAGGAGGAGGGGGAGGAGGAGGAGGAGGAGGTTTACGAATATTTGGAGAAAAAAATCTACGTAACTGGAGAATGAGAATGCAGAAGCGGAAGGATATGAAGAGAGAGAGAGAGAGAGAGAGAGAGAGAGAGAGAGAGAGAGAGAGAGAGAGAGAGAGAGAGAGAGAGAGAGAGAGAGAGAGAGAGAGAGAGAGAGAGAGAGAGAGAGAGAAAACATGTTGGTGCTAGTGCAAAGAGGAGGAGGAGGAGGAGGAGGAGGAGGAATGAATGAAATATTCAAACAATTTTTGCAAAGAAGCGCGAGTGAGAACTAAGGAGAATATCTGATGAATAGAGAGAGAGAGAGAGAGAGAGAGAGAGAGAGAGAGAGAGAGAGCAGAATACACAACTTAATGAACGGTAGGAAGAAAAAAAGGAGGGAGGCAAAATATACAGAATGAGTGAATGAATGAGACAAAAAAAATGGAAGAAAAATTAAAGTGGGAGGGAGGGGAACGGCAAGGCTTCTAACCACGGAATAATGATGAGAATGAAAGAAGAAAAATGGCGCTGATGGTGGTGGTGATGAGACAAAGAGAAAGAAGAGAAGGAGGAGGAGGAGGAGGAGGAGGAGGAGCAGGAGTAAGAGGTGGAGGCGACGGGAAAAAAAAAAGGAATAAAAAAAGAAAAAAATGCGTGAAGATGGAAAACAGCTGAATGACCTCCGTCCATTAAGCGACCCTTTGCTCCCCCCTTTAATAATGGCACCCCTGGGAGTCCTGGTGGTGGTGGTGGTGGTGGTGATGGTGGTGGTGAACGGTTCGGTGTGGAGAGGGGAAGCTGGATAACGGGGGAAGAGGGAGAGAAAGAGATAAAGGTCAAAGGAACAGGAATAGAAGAAGGTGACGAAAGAAAGGATGGAGATAGGGAAGATAATATGATGGGACTGAATGGTAGAAAAAGATAAGCGAAGGAATAGCTCTTCAGTAGCAATAACGAAATAAGGAAAAGGGAACAAAATAAAATAAACAGGAGGTTACGGAAGAAGGGAAGGAGACAGAAGAATGGAATGAGAATGAAGAACAGACAGGAGGATGGATGAAGCGGAAGAGATGCAACAGATGGATACGAGAGAAGGGAATGGCATAATAAAGAGGATCAAAGAATTTGTATTAAGAGGATCTGGCTATATGGATGATTTTAGGAGCAGCGAGTAGCGGGCTTTTTTTATTATTATTGTTTCCTTTTTTTGTGCCCTTGAGCTGTCTCCTTTGTTGGAAAAAAAAAAGAAGGGTACGAGGGATGGGATCGAGAGGAGGTCTAAAGAGAAAGAGAAACCATATAATTAAACGTATACTGAGCTTCCACTACGACTATTTACTACGGGATTAACCGGGTTTCCAGAGGCGTTTCCCCCCCCCACCCCCACCCCTCATTCAAGATGCAGAAATCGGGTAAAACTATCACCAGCAACATAACACGATCCATGAACATCCCTGCGACTTCTACGAGAGGCTTTTCTAACAGGCGAATTGGAGGGTCGATGCTAAGGTTGGTATTACATAACATTTTCACTTCTCACATCAGCTATTTCTAAACGTCAAAGAGGGGGTCACTCAGGTTCTAGTGAGTGTTTCTTTAGCTTCACGGTACAGAGGAAGGATCAAACTACCACCAGGGTCATAAAACTACTCCTGGAAATGCCCACAACCCCTACGAAAGCCTTGTCAAATATGTGCTCTTGGGAGGCGAAATGTCTTATAATACGACTTTAGTAACACTGACAGGGGAGCGCTGGCAAGAGGGGCGGGCAGGATGCGAGAGAAGAAGGGGTGCAAAAGACGAGGGTGTGCTTTGCGTGATGCGGTCATTCGCCTTTTCCTATTCTCACAGAAGGGATAAGTGGAGGACGAGGGCCGCTGGGTGGATGAAAGGCTTACGGATGTGGATGATCAAGGGTGGATAAACTTTTCTCTTCTTGTCTGTCTCTTCCCCCATCCACTTCACTCTCACTGTATTTGCGTTTCTCGTCCTCTTTTCCTTGCTATTTTTTTTCTTAATAAACTGCCTCTTTCCTACATTACGTCTCTCCTAGATCCCTTAAATTCCTCCATGTCTTCTTATTTTTCTCCCTGTTCCCTTAATGCACCATAAAATTCTGCCTCTCCTTCGTCCTCTCATCCCTCTTTCATCGGAACATGGAAATGCAGGCAACAGAAAGCCTATTGGGTCATTACGAGGTTGCCCGCTTTGGTGATTTAATCTGCTCACCAGCCACTTGGGGCCTGGGGAACAGATGAAAGCACCTCGGTATTTAGTTTATTCCTGACGCAACAAAATGACGGTCGATTCGATTTTTGAAGGAGCTGATGGTATTTGCATTTACTACTTCTGAGGGAAGATTGTTCCAGTGGTGGATGACTCGGTTCGAAACTCCTTCCGATGTCTGTGTTGCATTGACTCGACTGAATGGGCAAATCGTTGTTTCTAGTTCTTGAGTTGGTTTGTAGTTGAAAGAATTTGGAGTGATCGACGTTATTGAACTTTTTCAGGTATTTGAAGACTTAAATCATATCCTCTCGTAGGCGTCTTTTCTCCAATGTAAAGAGATTGAGTCGCTTGAGTCGTTCCTCGTACGGTTGGGCCCTTACTTAAGGTTGGAATCATTTTCGTGGCGCGTCGTTGAATTCTTTCCAGTAAATCAATGTCCTTTCTGTAGTTAGGAGACCAGAACTGCACTGCATACTCGAGGTGCGGTTTACCATGGAATTATACAAGGATAGCATCACGTCTGGCGTTTTACTATCTACTATCCACTATCTTTCCTATTTTCCTTTTTGTCCTTCTTTCCCTCTTCTGCATGTCCCTCCCTGCTCCTGTTTCTCTGTCTACTCATCATCTTGTTTCCCCTCCGTCCTATCATCACTTTCCGCTCCCTATCTTCCCTAATTTCTCCCATGCCTCCCTCTTTCCCTCTTCTATCTCTCCGTGCTCATCTTCCCTCTCCTCCTTTTCCTTATCCTCCATTCCCTCTTCTCTCTTTCCCTTCTCTTCCTACCCACCATCTTCCCTCTTCTCCATCCTTTCCTCCTCTTCCTTATCCTCCATTTCATCTTGTCTCTTTCCCTTCTCTTCCTACCCGCCATCTTCCCTCTCCTCCCCCCTTTTGTTACCTCTTCCTTACCCTCCCTGTCCTTCCTGTCCCTCGTTAAGTCCTTCACACACAGCACCGCCAAATAGAAGGATCAGCAACGATCTCCTCTCGCACTGAACCATCACACGCGAAAATCTGAATGTGTGAAGCTAAGCCGATGTGGATTAACTCTTCGCCACCTCGCTCCAATAATCCTACTTTTCCATCCGCTTTTCCCGCATCTGATACCGTCATAAACACCCGCATAGTGTGACGCTCTTTATTTTTTTTATCTGTATTTGTAAGTGTTCAGATACCCTTTCATCCATTTTCTTTTTTTGTTTTAAGACTAGAATTTGTTATGGTTTAAATAAAACCACACAACGACAAAAAGACTTAAATTTTCTCTCCTTTCTTTTTTCATGTTCATTGTTTTCCCCTATCGTTTTAAGACCTTAATTTCGCTACGGCTTATAGAAAACTCAACACAAACACTAGCAAGACATAAATTCTCCTCCTCTTCTTTTCATGTTTTTCCTCCCTAATGGTCAGACCCAATTCTCGTTTTTCTTTTGGTTTGAACACAGCTTACTTCCGGCCTCAAAAAGTGGAAGGGATTTGCATGATAGCAGACAAAAGAAGACAAACAAACTCTTATTTTCATGTTTTTTCCCATAGTTCAGACCCCATTTTCTTCTTTTTTTAAGGGGGGGGGGGTGAACACTGCTTTACTTCCAGCTACAAAAAGTGGAAGGGTTTGCACGATGGAGGTCTGTCCGTGGCGCCAGTCAAGTGCATTCACGCGACGCTGATCTCCCGCCCAGCCCGACAATCAAGGCTCATTGACGGCCACGATTGGCACTTCTCCCTCGCCCCGACTGATGCGCCGCCTCGCTAATGCCTGTGTCGGTGTTGTGGCGCTTGGCTCGTGTTGACATCCGAGGAGAGAATGATATCGCGTCTGGGTGTTGGCTGTTTGTGGTGTTTGTTGTATATAAGAGAGCAGGAAGACGTCGCAGAATCATCCTATACACATAAAAACAAACGTGCAAGAATGACCTACATCTGTTTGTGTTGTTTGTTAAATAAGAGAGCAGGAAAACGTTACGAAAATACTAGGACAAAAAAAATGTAATGTGAAAATTCCAACTTAAATTTCTTGTTTATTGCATTTTTTCCGCCTTTTTCCTGACAGAAGTTTTAAAAAATGTGTAAATTCCAATATAAAATTCCTGCTTATCATTTTTCTGCGCCGCTTCCCTGATAAAAAGTAATAATAAAATGTCTGATGGTGCCGGTTTTATTACGTTGTTAGGTGGGGGGAAAGTGGAAGGGAAAGGAAGAGGAGAGACAAGAGGTGAAGATGAATTAATCCACTTTGGCTTGGCTTCACCGGTTCAGTCTCTCGCGTGTGATGGCTCAGCGTGAAAGGAGACCATTGTTCGTCCCTGTGTTTGGCGGTGGCGTGAGTGATGGGCGTGCCGGGCGGTGCTGCGATTGTACTTGATTTCTACGAGGCATATGAAGACACAGAACGCTTGAAAGAGAGAGTGTGTGGCGTCTTTGTGTGTGTGTATCACGGACCCTCGCACTGACATGCATGGGAGCGCAATTCAAGGCTGCTACTAACATATTTACGTCTCCTTTGTGGCACGTCAACAGCGGGCAATTATCCCTCTCAGCGGCGCGCACTGGGTCAACACTGGATCACGGAGGAGACGCTGAGGACGGAGAAGCCAGGCGGTGATGATGCAGGCACGACCACCACCACCATCACCACTATCACCACCAAGAGGACGATCAGACAGGCAAACACTAACACAGCACCGCCCGTAGCTATCCCGTCACGCACTCACATAACCAAACACACTCTTCTTGCGGCCACACCTCCTCATGGCCACATTACTACACACTCCTTCCTCACAGCCACACCACTATACACAGACCCTCTTAACAGCCACGCCACTAGACAGAGAGCCTCCTCACAGCCACACCACTGCAAAATGACTCTTCTAACAGCCACATCACATGCAACACAAAGAGCATTCTGACAGCCACACCACTACAGGCAGACCCTCCAAACAGCCCCATAACTTAACAAAGTGTCCATATAGCCACACTCATGCACACAACCCTTACAAACAACCATATCTCAATACACAAGACACTCCATACATCAAACGCTCCTCCAAATACTCCACACAGTCACTTCACCCCACACAGCCCCTTCTAGCAAGCACGTCACATCACCCAACCTCGTCATACAGCTCTACCATCTACAGCAGTGTCGCCTTCCACCCCACAGCCTCCCTCTCACCCAGCGCCCACCCAACCGCACCTGACAGCATTCTCGTTCCACCGTTCCGAGAGCAAACAACATACCGTAACTTACAATGCTCGTTGTAAAGGTAACCGGAAGCGTATTTACCTGTGTCTCATTAAGGTGTTAAAATGCAGAGAGGAAGAATTGGTGGATTAAGAAATTAGTTAGTAGTTGTTGATTTTCCGTTTTGTTTTCTTACGTTGCACGCTGCGTGGCTATTGTAAACACACACACACACACACACACACACACACACACACACACACACACACACACACACACAAATAAGGGTAGTAAAGAGACAATAAAGCAATAAAACATAACACAACGCGTCAAACAAAGTCCATATATTCTCTCTCTCTCTCTCTCTCTCTCTCTCTCTCTCTCTCTCTCTCTCTCTCTCTCTCGCCCCCCTTCCCCCCCACACACGTTACCTCAATCGTGCAATCAAAATTCAAACACAGAAACCGATTTACCAAGTCAATCATCTTTACTTTTTTTTTATTCCCTTGCTCCCTCATCTCCATCCTTCTGCTTTCTTCCTCCTTCCTCCACCCTTCACATTATCACTTTTCCCTCACCTCCCTTACCTTCCCAACGCACTTTTATTTCCTCCCTCTCTTCCTGGTTCACTATTTCCTCCTCCTCCTCCTCCTCCTCCTCCTCTCTTCGTCAACTCCTTCAGGCATTTCATCTTCGCACAACCTCGTCTTTATCCCACGAGAAAAGGAAAAAGAAATCACGCCCGGGGACACACACACACACACACACACACACACACACACACACACACACACACACACACACACACACACATGGAAGTCAATCGAATACATCCCTCGCTCTCTACTCGTATATATCAAGTCCAGATTATTATTCATTTCCCCTCTCCTCTCACATTCCATTATCTTCCTTCCCATTTTCCTTCCTTTTCCACCCTTCCTCCTCTTCACTCACTCCCTCCCTCCTTCCCTTCTTCAAGTCCAGGAGAAAACATGTCTCACCACGTAATCCTTCCCTCCCCCTTCGCCCTAATCCTTCCCATCAGCCTTGGGAGTAGCCCGCGATAGACAGCTCAGTAGACAGGTAGACACTGCTAGACAGGTAAAATGTGGGAGTAACATGACAGGTGTGTAGACAGATATAGAAAGTTAGATAGGTGATGCTTGTGGGTAACGCAGCAGGTAAAACGGAAGAGGGAGACAGGTAGCTACAGTCAATAATTGGGAGTAATGGAAGACGGACAGACAGGTAAAAAGAGCGATAGACAGGGCAACACAGAGTATATTATATAAAGGTGTAACGAGAAGAATACATGCTAGAATAATCGGTAGACAGGCTGATAAGAAAAAGAGGTCGACAGATAAGTGAACAGTAAAGTGAATCTAGAAAGGAAACCAGACTTGAACACACACACACACACACACACACACACACACACACACACACACACACACACACACACACTCATACATAAATACATACTAAACCGCAACAGCACCAGAACTCAAACTCATACACGAATACGCACAGAACCGCTAAATCCCCGAACACACACACACTCATACATAGAGAACCGTTAAGGCAACAGATGGATGCATGAAACGAATAAAAATGCAAATGCTGCGAATAAATGCCGAATGCAATTACTGAAAGAGATGTGAAGCCAAGCAAACAAAAAAAAGGTCATGCAGAGAGAGAGAGAGAGAGAGAGAGAGAGAGAGAGAGAGAGAGAGAAAGGACAAAGTGGACATTTTTTATGAGCGCTTAAATGTGCATACGTGTGTGTGTGTGTGTGTGTGTGTGTGTGTGTGTGTGTGTGTGTGTGTGTGTGTGTGTGTGTGTGTGTGTGTGTACCTGTTTCCCCGGCACACTCAGGGATGGTGGCGAAGGTGCTGCAGGAGGACTTGAGCTTCCTGGACCGAGGCGGCGGCGTGGGGTTGCGGGTGAAAGGCGACGAGTACGAGGACGAGGATGAGGACAGGGCGAGGAGTGAGGGCGTGGCGATGATCAGCGGCTGGGCGATCTCGGAGCACGGGCTGGCACGCTTCACGGCCTCTCCAGTGTGTCGCTGGGCATTGACTTCGTAGCGGCGTGCCGGCGTGAAGCTTTGGGAGCCTTTCAGTTGTGACTTTTTATTCTCTAATGAGTTGGTGAATGCCTCCTCAACAGCCTTGCTCTTCCGCGTGGAGGGAAACTTCCTCGCCCAGTTGCTATGAAGGCGAGGAGACGTGTCAATGCTACCATAGAATTCATCGGGCGTGCGTGTGGCTGTACTGGTGGTGGTCGTGGTTGTGGGTGTTTCTTGGGGTGTGTCGTTGAGGGCAGGTGAGCTGCCGTTCTCTTGCTCTATGGACGCCTCGGACAAAAACCTCACAGGGCTGGGGAGGACGCGTCTCTTGGGCGTGGGCGTGGAGCGTGCCGAGCTGGTGGGTGTGGCAGGCAGGTTGTAGGCGAGGACGGTTGTGTAGGATGTGTTGTTGTGGGTGTTAGTGTGGGTGGAGTCTGAACTGTAGCCCAGAGTGGGTGTGGAGGCTCCCCCGAGTGGGCGTGTGGGTGTGGAATCGGTGTCAGCTGCGTGAGGAGGAAAAATCATGCAATTAAAACGTGCAACATGTGAGGTGAGGCCCTGAATTCATGTCGGGACACAAGACAATGGTGAGGAGTGCAAGGGGGCGGGGTGTGTGGGTGCAGGTGTGGGGAAGGTTGGATATGGCAGCGTGCGGATGAGTGTGAGGGAGGCGTGGGGGAGAGTGCGTGAGTGGGCATGCAGGTTGGCGTGTGAGTGAGACAGGAAGCAAGACGTATGAGTAGAGGCAAGAGCTGGCGTGTGTGTGTGTGAGGGGTGGGAGAGGAGGCGTGTGGGTAAGAGGCAGGAGGTGGCTTGGAAGGATAAAAATTGCTGGGCATACTCTTGTAAGGCCTATGAATGTAGCGCGCGCACACACACACACACACACACACACACACACACACACACACGATCATGCCCCCGTCTCTCTCTCTCTCTCTCTCTCTCTCTCTCAAAATTGGCCATAAATCCCGCTGCCTCCCACCTGGACCGCCACCGTCGCCGCCACCACGCAGGTCAGACCGTGCGCCACCACCACCGCCACCCTCCTCAAGACACACGAGAAATGAAGTGTTCTTATGCAACCTATATTGGCTTCTACCTCAACGGCATTCCCTTTGTCCTTTCTGCTAAGCTGTAATGCGTGGTGACGGTGGTGGTGGTGGTGGCGAGAGTGGTGGTGGTGAGGGTGGGTGACGGTGGTTACACTTACGGTCGTTACACTGGGGGTGGTGATGGTGGTGGTGGCGGAGTAATTGTCGTAATGGTTATAATGGAAATAATTACTCCTTTGTTTCTTTTTTTAATAAGTTGAAACGTCCTCTGTCTGCCGGCACCGAGACTCCACTGAGAGGCTGGATTAACGAACAAACGAACGAACGGGAGAGGAAAAAAAGAAAAAAAAAGAAAGATTTATGTGAACCAGAAGCCTTTTTTCCCCTCCGCCTTTCTTTCCTTTCCTCCTGTCCCTCCATTTCTCACCGGACCATCACGAGGAAGAAAGGCGAAAGAAGAAAGACGACAGAACAGTGGACCTCACAACGCCTAATCCATTCCGGGGACTCGAACCCGGTCCAGACGATACCAGCCAGCCACCACCTCGTCCCACCAGGCCCCTCACATGCCCAGGTAAATTACGTTTAATCACGGCTAATTGCCCGCTAATGAGCTCCCGGATGTGCAGGAAACCACTCAAAACAAAAAGATGACGGGGAAAAAACGGGAATGATTTAGTGGCTACGGGAAACGCCATGACGCCCCGCCGCCGAGACACAAGAAGGGAGAAGGTGATTACGGGACACCTAATTACCTGTATGATGAGCTGCAGGTGTGTGACGTTACGGGGGGAGGGGGAGAGGGAGAGGGAGAGGGGGAAAGGGGGCAGGTGTGGACGTGAAGGTTAGAGGGTCTGGAACATTGAGGAAGTAGACGTAATAATAGTAGTGGTAGTGGTAGTGGAAGTATTAGTGGTGGTGGTGGTAGCTGGTTGGTTAGTAGATTAAGTGAGTGATTAATGAGTTGAATGTGATGTGGTTTAAGGGAGAGGGTAGAGGTGCTGTATAGGAAGGGGAAGGAAGTAGTAGGTCTCGTGTTATAGTGGTGGTGGTGGTGGTGGTGGTGAGTGAGAGCGTGACAGAGAAATGAAGGGGAGGGGGGAGTGATAGGGTTTATAATGGTGACGGTGTGGCAGAGAAAGAGTGGTGGATAAAGATGTGGATTAGGAGAGGGTGTGGCTGTGGTGGTGGTTGTTATTATCTTGTTTTAGATTTGAAATTATAGAGGTTGTTTGTTCTCTCTCTCTCTCTCTCTCTCTCTCTCTCTCTCTCTCTCTCTCTCTCTCTCTCTCTCTCTCTCTCTCTGCAAATGGTGAAGAAAATGAAAAGGATAGTAATTTTCATATTTTCCGCATCCTTCCTGTCTCCTCTTTCCTCTCTCCTCTTTCTCCTACTTTATTTTTTGCCTCTCTCGCTTCCTCCCTTTTTTTTTTCTTTGCTTTTTTCTCTTGTCCTGATTCTTCCATTTCGCTTTCCTCCACTCCGATTTTTTTTTTTTTTTGCATTTCGATTCAGATTTCTTCCTTTTATGTTCTATGTTGAATGTTCTCTCTCTCTCTCTCTCTCTCTCTCTCTCTCTCTCTCTCTCTCTCTCTCTCTCTCTCTCTCTCTCTCTCTCTCTCTCTCTCTCTCTCTCTCTCTCTCTCTCTCTCTCTCTCTCTCTCTCTCTCTCTCTCTCTCTCTCTCTCTTTCTCTCTCTCTCTCTGACCTCGTTTCTTAGCATTTTTCCACCTTTTCAGTTCTCTAATTTCCTGTCTTTTTTTTTCTCCATCGTTCCCTTAATTTAATGTATTTTTCCCCCAGCTCTCCTCTCGCTTTCCCCAAGAGTGTCGAAATGTCTTTGCCAATACAATATCTCAACCGAACTGTCTTTTCTTTCCTAGTCTCTTATCTTTAACTTGAACGCGGTTTCTTTTTTTCTTTTCTCTTTTTTTCCGAGTTCCGTCTTACGTTTTTCCTCTCTGCGTCGCACTATTTCGCTTTTGTCTTCCCTCGCCGACACGACCTGGACGCTGAGCCGTATTAGGTCAGGGCAGAAACACAAGGCGAAATAGCGGAAGGAGAGAGTGAGGTAGTGGGCGGACGGGGAAGAAAGAGTGAAGAGGAAAGGGACGGAGGAAGAGGTGACCGTGAAGCCAGGAGAAGAGAATGGATGGGCGAAGATGGGTTGAGCGTAGGGAGGAATGAAGGGATAGAGAAGTATGAGATGAATGGAGTAGAGAGTAAGTACGGAGGAAGGGAGGATGATAAAGAAAGAAGAGAGACGAAAAAGGGAGTAAATAAAGATGAAGGGAGGAGGAGAAAGAAAGCGTATAGTAATATCGTAGGAGAAAGAAGTTTGGGAATGGAACATGGGAGGAAGCACGTAATTGAAAGTGCAGGTATTAAGAGCATTATCGGAGACAGGAACCTTAGATACCTTTCAGAATTCTGTCTATCCCATTCATGACAGAAAAAAATGGCGAAGGACAGATAAAAGGAAGATAGATAGATAGACAGGTAGATAGATATATAGATTAAGAGAGAGAGAGAGAGAGAGAGAGAGAGAGGGATTTGTGTGTGTGTGTGGGGGGGGGGGGGGATTAGGGCTGTATGCGTGGCCAGTGATGTAAAAATATTAATGTGGCACTTTCCTGTCACACGCACATACACACACACACGAGCGCCCGGTGACTGAACAACCCCTTCGCTCCCTCCCTTTCGACCCCTTCCCCTCCGCCCCTCCTCCCCTCCTCTCCCACAAACAACATCTGCGTAGCTACTATCGAGCGGCACACACACACACACACACACACACACACACACACACACACACACACACACACACACACACACACACACACACACACACACACACACAGAAAAAAAAACACGTATATGCTACACACTTCGAAGTAAACAAACTTTGCCTTTAAAACTTCAGCACACAAACATAACCCAACCCTGCAAATTTGAGGAGTAAGAAAAATTTAATAAAACAAATATAAGAATGTAAAAAAAAAAAAAAAATCCTCTAAACGTAGTTCTGACGTTATGCTTTTAAATTCGTCGCCAGGCATTACTATTTTTTTCTTTTTCTTTTATTTTGCTTTCTCTTCATCGTTGCATATTAAAAGGCAGTGGAGGAGGAGTGGAAGCTTTGGGAGAGGGAGAGAGAGGAAGAGAAAGAGAGGCAGACGTAGGGAGGGAGGAGAGAAGGAGAGAGGAAGAGGAATGGAGAGGGAAGGGAGGGAGGAGGAGAGGGAGGGAAAGGAGGTAGAGGCAGTAAATGAAGGCGGAAAGTTAATTTGATAAGAGAAAGAAAATTCACTCTGCCAGTATTGTGACATTCCACGGCCCAGCTCCTCCTCAAGGCGTCCTCGTGTCAAGGGGGAGCCTCGAGTGTCTGCTTGTGGCGCCCCGGCAGTCACGTGCAGGAGAGACGAAGAAGAAGAAGAAGAAGAAGAAGAAGAAGAAGAAGAAGAAGAAGAAGAAGAAGAAGAAGAAGAAGAAGAAGAAGAAGAAGAAAATAAAGAAGAAGAAGGAGGAGGAGAAGATGAAGAAAAAGAAGAAGAAGAAGAAGAAGAAGAAGAAGGAGAAGGACGAGGACAAGGACAAAGAAGGAGACATGGAAAAAGATGAAGAAGCAGATAAGAGTGGAGGACCAAAATGATCACGAGGAAGACTAAGAAAATAAATCAAGGGAAGCAGGAACGAAAAAATCTCGGGACCAATCAAGGACGAAGACGAAGACAAGGAAAAAAGAAACAACTAAATTAAGAAAAGAAAAAGCAGTGGAAGCGTTAGAAATAGAGAATGTAAAAGTCAACGCTGAAGGAGGAACAGTAAATAAGGAACAACGAGAACGAAAAGAGAAATTAAAAGGAGAGCGAATGAAAAAAAGGAAAGATGGTTATAAAAAACAATAAAGACATGAATGAAAAAATAAATAGCTAATAGAATGAGGGAAAATAAAACTAGAGGCAGAAATAGTAAGGAAAAAGCAGTAAGAATAACAGGAGTAACAAAAACGATAAAATAAGAGAAGGAAGAAGAGAGTAAGAATGCGGGATTAGTAAATACAGAACAAAAGCAAGCAAACGTTGGAGCAGGAACATTGAACTCAGGAACAAGAACAAGTGAGGAGGAAGATAAACAGGAGAGAGGGAAGGAGAGGGAGAGGGAGAGAGAGGCAAGTGGAGGAGTGGATGTGCATTATGTATAGCAGGAGCCTGGCCCCCTACCGTCCCCTTGACACGCAAAGCAAAACTAAATAAGGGCTTTAATCTCGTATACGATGTAAGGGACACGGCGTTCAACAGGCTCTCAAAGGTAAGTCCACCACGCCACTTCGTCTCGCACTCTACTCACTCTACTCACTCACACACTCGACCCTCACAAGCCCACCCACGCCTGATTCTTTCAACGTCGAATTAGTCTTTGTTTACAAGCTGCCGCTCCTCTTAACTCTTCTTTACAGGAGCAGTGATTAGCAGGGTTTGTTTGTTTGTCTTTTCCTTTTTTTCCCCTTGAGCTCCTTCCTTTACCGTAAAAATAAAGTGAGGCTGATTCGTCTTTTTCAACCTGTTTTTCAAGGCGTAGTTAGCTAGTTTTGTTCATTTTTTATATCACTTTCTTACGCCTGGGTTTGTGATATGTCGGCTTAACTCTGTGAAATTCAAACGTTTCCGGCTGACTCCGCCCAAAAATTGAAATTAAAAAGCCAAACAAACCAGATAGTCGTTAACATAAATAGTAATACGATGCTTATAAAATCTGTCTTCCTCCTCGATTAACTTCCACCTTACCTCATCTCCTCAAAATCCTCTTTCTTCTACTTACCATATTTCCACCTACCCACACACATCTTGTCTACCTTTCCCATAAGCTTATTTCCTATTCCTCTTACTCTTTCTCTCCGCCTCTTATGTATTTCCTCTTTTCGCTTCTTCTTCTTCTTGTCTCTTTTCCATCTGTTACTTCCATTCTCAACTCTCTTTTATCATCTGTTCTCCTCTTTACCTCGCTATCGTTCTAACCGCTTCAAATTTACTGTTCCTCCTTCAACTTTTCATGTATTTTTCTTCTGTTACGCTCACAACCTTCCAAATTCGTTCTCCTCTTTACTTCTCCTTTGTTTTAATCGTTTCAACCTTACTGTTACTCCTTCAGTTTTTTTTTTATATTTTTTTTCTTCTGCTACGCTCTCTACCTCCACCATCACCACAGCTACTATACGTTCCCTTCCAAATCCGTTCTTCTCTATACCTCTCTTTCGTTTTAACCGTTTCAACCTTACTGTTCCTCCTTCAGCTTTGTTTTTCTTCTGCTACGCTCACAATCACCATCACCACCGCTACGATACATCACCCTCCAAATCCGTTCTTCTCTCTACCTCTCTTTCGTTTTAACCATTTCAACTTTACTGTTCCTCCTTCAGCTTTTTTATTGTTCTTCTACAACGCTTTCTACCCGCCCGCCCCCCCACCATCACCACCACTACCACCACCATCGCTCCATCACCATACATCACCTTCCAATCCTCGTTCCCTCCACTTCATTCCACCTGTACATCAACTCAGCAGCGATTTACCTTCTCATCACCAGCACGCCGCTACACATTTCCACCGTAACCCACTTTTAATCTCGCTCCCCGCCACTCTAGTGTAATGTATTCGTATCATGCGAGCACATTGCCACCCTAACTCGCTTCCTTCCTCTCTATTACACTCCACCCCAATCTTCCACAAGCACACGTATCCCACAACAAAGCATATGCGTTGTTGTATGTGGAGGGGAAGTGGAGGTGGAGGAGAGGCAATGAGTGGAGTAGGGCAATAAATAATGAGGCAAGAGCTCGTATTCAACTCAGGAAACACACAGGCTTCTAAAACGGGGGATAAAAATGCTTTTCCTATTATCCATTCCGCATTCTTTCGTTTAATTACCGCGTTGACCCCTCCTACGCCAGGCACTGAGAGGGAGAGGCGGAGAGGGAGGAGGGAGAAAGCGAGAGAGATGGGGAGGAAGGGAGGGAAAGAAGGGGTGGATGGAGAGAAGAAAGAAGCATGGAGAGAAGGATGAGTAGATATGGGAGGAAGGTAATTACTCTGTAGGCTGAGGCGGAAATCTATTCAGGTAGGGGAGGGGAAGGGAGAGGAAGTGAGGAGATGGGAGGCAAGAGAGAAACTCGATTTTCTTCCTGCGGAGTTCTCGTGTAATTGCATCTGACTTCACTCCATCTTTTTTGGGGTGTGTGTTTTATGGCCGGTAACAAGACAAGTCACATGAAAGAAGATTGTAAAGTGTGTGAGTGTGAGTGTGAGTGTGAGTGTGTGTGTGTGTGTGTGTGTGTGTGTGTGTGTGTGTGTGTGTGTGTGTGTGTAAAGACCAAAAACTATGATGAGGAAGGAGAAATTCGGCGTAACGATTTAAGGAGAAAGAAATAAAAAAAAGGGGAGGTGGAGGAGGAACAGCAGGAGGAGAAAGAGGAGGAGGAAGATGAGTTGGTGGTGGTGATGGTGGTGGTGGAAAAAAAAGAAATGTAAGAATGCGTGGACGAGAGAGAGACGATAAAAAAGAGGCAGAGAACAAAAGACTGACACTTAACAAAAGGAAAGATTGGAGAGCGGAGCGCCGGAGGGAAGGAAGGAGGGAGGGAAGGAAAGGAAGAAAGGAAGGAGGGAGGGGACGATGAAAGAAAGGGAGGGAGGAATACCAGAAGGAAAGAATAACAAGGAAGGAAGAAAATGAAGGACGCAGCAAATAAATAATGAAGGTAGGAATGGACACCAAGGAGAAGAAGGGAGAGGAAAGAAAGAAAGGAGAGAAAACTGGAGGAAAGGTAAACACGAACGACATTACATTCTCTCTCTCTCTCTCTCTCTCTCTCTCTCTCTCTCTCTCTCTCTCTCTCTCTCTCTCTCTCTCTCTCTCTCTCTCTCTCTCTCTCTCTCTCTCTCTCTCTCTCTCTCTCTCGAAGACATTAAGATTTACGCCAAAAGCAATTTCAGTGTGTGTGTGTGTGTGTGTGTGTGTGTGTGTGTGTGTGTGTGTGTGTGTGTGTGTGTGTCCTGGCGTGACCCTTAACCTTCTATGAGGCACTGTGGGGGGGTAAGGGGGAGAGGTAAGGGCGTGAAAGGGGGCGGGAGGGGTTTGTAGTCACGCAGGATCAACACGCCACCACCAGCACCACCACCACTACCCGCCCCCACCACCACCACCACAACCACTGCCGCTAGAATCAACTGCGTTCGTAAAAATAGAAGGGACCTATGAATAAAATAATAGTAGTAGTAGTAGTTGTAGTAGTAGTAAGGATAATAACTTTAGTAGCAACAGCATAATAATAATAACGATAATAACTTTAGGCAAGGTAATGCATGCACGTTAAAGTCAGCCAGGTGCTTCTCTCTCGGGACCAGGAGAGGAGGAGGAAGAGGTCGCAGTTCCCCCCCTTCCTCTTCCTCCTCCTCCAAAGCCTCATCCTTGCCCTGTGTCTCCCTCGGTCGTCCTTTGTTTCAGAATAAAGGTAGGCACTCGACACTCCGCCTCCGCCTCCGCCTCCTCTTCTTCCTTCTCCTCCTCCTTCATCATCGCTTCAAGCTCTTCCTCTCCCCTTTCCTATACTCCTCCCTGACGGGTCACGCCCTGTCGGCCTCACAACGCTCCATCCTCTTCCTCCTTAGCTTTCCCTTCCTCCTTCCTCATCTTCCTAACCATCTTCCCGCACCTCCAGGTCCTCCTCCTCTTCTTTCTTAACCTTCACTCTTCCTCTTTTACTGTTTATTAGTATTACTGTTTCTAGTAATGTGTTTATATTTGTTATTATTATTATCACTATTATAACTATCACTTATTCTTACCTCCTCCTCCTCCTCCTCTTGCACATACCATCTCACGTTTCTGCACATTACTGAGGACATCACTATCCATGGAATGCCAGACACACACACACACACACACACACACACACACACACACACACACACACACACACACACACACACACCTGACCTTGACACACTCGCAGTAACCTAAACACCTTCGATCCGACAGGTAACCAAACCATTAATGAAACAGCGCGCACCTGAAACTTACCTGTCCGGCTAGCCACGTCACCTGATAACCTGGAATCCCTCCCTCTCTCCCTCCCTTACCTGTCACTCTATCTTTTCCCAATCCCTCTCTCCACCTCTTTACTTCCACAAACGCTTTACCTCTTCAATCCTCTCCCCTCTCTTCTCTATTCTCTCCCTATCTCCCCTACTCACCCACTCTAACTCTTCTCTCCCCTCTCACCTCTCTCTAAACACCTGCCAATTACCTGCAAACCTTCCTCTCCCACCCACTCCCTCCTCCTGGCTCTCGCATACCTTTCTTCCCGCCGTGCTATCAAATTACGGCACGATAACATAACTTAGGCGCTTACTGATGAAAAAAACGGAATTCTTGTAGTTCGTTATCAGTCCTTGAGGGTTCCTGATGCTCATGTCATGTTTGTGTGTTAGTACTGGGGGTGATGGTGACCTTGATGATGTTGATGATAGTGGTGATGGTAGTAGTAGTAGTAGTAGTAGTAATGGTAATAAAAAAACAACAGTAATAAAGCGACAACTACGTTAAAAGTAATCACAGTAATTAATTTCGCGTATTAATCAAGTCAGTCTCTCTCTCTCTCTCTCTCTCTCTCTCTCTCTCTCTCTCTCTCTCTCTCTCTCTCTCTCTCTCTCTCTCTCTCTCACATTGTGTTATATGCTTCAATTTGCTTCCCTTCCCTGTCCATTTAGATTCAACCTTCCAGCACCACCTTGTCCTCCTCCTCCTCCTCCTCCTCCTCCTCCTCCTCTTCCTCCTTCCCCTAATGGCGTGCGGGAGGTAAATAACAGGATCAAGTCGGACACACCTTTGTCTTTCTATTTTACTCTCGTTTACCGGCGAGAGAGAGAGAGAGAGAGAGAGAGAGAGAGAGAGAGAAGAAGAATGAAGGAGAACAAAACAGCAAGGAAAGTAACAATAGAGGAGTATATTATAATTTCAAAAGATAAATTAGCAAACACACACGAGAGAGAGAGAGAGAGAGAGAGAGAGAGAGAGAGAGAGAGCAGGTATTCCCCTCCTCCAGGCGTTGACGGTTGCCAGTTCGCGATTTTCTTACCTCACCTGAGCTCCATATCGAACTAAAGTGCCGATTTTCTTTCATCACACCTGCGCCCTTTTGTCCATCCGTCTGTCTGTCTGTCTGTCCGTGAGTCTACCTGTATATTTACCTGTCTTTACGGTGGTCAGGTTAACGATTCTACCGCTACCTGTTGTATTTCACCAATACTATTAATATCACCAAGAAATGAAAGTGAAAGAAGTTAAAAAAAAATGGTCTTTTGATATGTTTTCCTCACTTTTTAGTTTCCCTTATTTTGTTTCAGTTTTGCACCTTCCCACGTTTTCTTTTTCCTCTTTGGTGTGTTTCTATCTCTAGCGTCACACCCATCCATATTCATTCACCCTTACCAGCTTACCATATTCCCCCCTCCTCCCCCCCCTCTCCTGTACCATCCTCCAGCTTGTCCTGCCTCTCTCTCTCTCTCTCTCTCTCCTCTTCCGGCCACTCCCACTCTCTCTCTCTCTCTCTCTCTCTCTCTCTCTCTCTCTCTCTCTCTCTCTCTCTCTCTCTCTCTCTCTCTCCACACCCTAAAGTGACTCATTACCAGTTAGTTCACTTCCCTGTAGCTTCATTCTTTCGTTTATCGCTTTTTTTTTTCCTATTCATATCCTTCACCTCTCCTCCTGCATCTACTGTTACTTCTACTACTCCTTCTCCTCCTCCTCCTACTACTACTACTACGGTGGGTGAGGTGTTACAGGGGTTACAGGTAGAGGCTTGATCCTCGTTATACCGGCGGTACTAGGCACGCATCCAGTACCCCGTCACCTTACTGCACCCACACCTCACTGCCACCTGTCGTCCTCGTCCATGTAGCTATCCAGTCTTCTCTTAAAACATGCAGGGACGATAGCTTGTTTTAAGAGAAGACTGGATAGCTACATGGACGAGGATGACAGGTGGCAGTGAGGTGTGGGTGCAGTAAGGTGACGGGGTACTGGATGCGTGCCTAGTACCGCCGGTATAACGAGGATCAAGCCTCTACCTGTAACCCCTGTAACACCTCACCCACCGTGAGTAGTGGGGGGATTCTGGAGCTGCCCTGAGTAGGCCACCCGGCCTCTTGCAGTTTCCCTATGTTCTTATGTTCTTATATTATTACTCCTACAACTGCTATATCTACTACTGTTGCTACACACACACACACACACACACACACACACACACACACGTATACATGTCTTCCTGTGAACATGATATATTTACACAAAAGCTACTCCCTTACAAAATCTCTCTCTCTCTCTCTCTCTCTCTCTCTCTCTCTCTCTCTCTCTCTCTCTCTCTCTCTCTCTCTCTCTCTCTCTCTCTCTCTCTCTCTCTCTCTCTCTGCCCTTTACCCCACCTGTGAACTTCCCTCCCCCTTCCCTCCCTCCTTGCCTCACATTCCTCCACTCCCTGTCAGCATTCATATACGTAAACTCCAACCCACTCTCTCTTTCACGCACCCACTCATTCACCTCCACACTCACTCCGCTTTCCCTCCTCTCCCCTCTCCTCTCCACACCAATACAGTATTCTCCGACACTCCGTTACTTCCCTTCTATTCCTCCCTCTCTCTCCCCCCATCCCCGTTTAAGCCGTCTTAACCCCCCCCCCCCCAGTCCTTACGTAAATGCAACTTCCGTAAAAACTAATTAAAAAAAGCTCGACCTTCGCTTGACAACGCTGCGAGAAAATGGATTTGCTGCCTTCGCTCACCTTTTTCGAGTTTCGTTCAGGGGGAGAGAGTGGCGTAAAGAGGCGGGGAGGAGGAGGAGGAGGAGGAGGAGAGCGTAACGGTGAATGACGCGAGAAGACTATGTGGAGTGGGACGAAATTTAATGTTGCTATTGAATTAAAATGTTCACTCCGCGTGAGATTAAAGTTTATTCTTATATATTAGCTTTCTTATTTCGATGACTTATTATCATTACTATCATCACTGCTATTATACTCTCGACAATATAAAACACCGAAAGATAAACAAATAAAATAATCTCCAGGAAGGTAATCTGTTTAATCATACATCCCCTTCACGTAAATATAACTTTTTTCACATTAATATTAAACACAAAACAATTTTTCACAATCCCGGGGAGCATTATTATTTTTTTTTTCGCCTTGGCCTACTGCGCCGGTAGGTTTCTTCCCGGTGGATCCTGATGGTCGGTCCAAGGATTCTTCCCGGTGGGGCCTGATGGTCGCCCCAGCCCGTTCTGGCGCAGGCGAGTGTTTAAAGTGGCGCCATCTTGCATTGGCTCATGCTACCCTCCCGGAGCTCATCTTTAATCCTAGAATCTAGAGTCCGGGTTGATAGGTTGTCTTCTGGACAGCATGTGGGTAGTTTTAAGCCACTCGGCGGCGGCTGAAAAATATGGTATTGACGTGTTCATGAATAAAGTGTGTGTGTGTGTGTGTGTGTGTGTGTGTGTGTGTTCAGACCATGGTTCTGACTAGACGTATAGAAACAAATCAAAGTAAAAGAGAAAGAAAGACCCCCGAGCAAGCAGAGCAAGAGCAGCGTGAGCGCGGGGCGGGCCGGGCTGGGCTGGGGGAGGGGAGAGCTTAGGACACAAGGGACGAGGCGACGCGGGCAATATTTCCTCGGCATCGGGTGTGGGTTGGCGGGCAGACAGGTGGATGTGACAGGTGACCGCCGTGAGTAATGGCCGCGGCGGTGATGCCTTAGCGGGGCCATGACGGTAGGTTGGACAATCAAGGGAATGGAGTAAATGACAACACGGCACGCTGCCGGGGCGGGGCACGCAGGCTTACCTTCAGGGGCGGGGGATGTTGAGTCCTGCGACGAGGGTGTGGGCGTGGGCGACGGGGACTCCTGGCACGGCTGCTGCTGCTGCTTGCCGGAAGCCTCGTAAACTTCGTTCTTCTTTGTTGGTGTTTCCGGTGGACATGGCCGGACTTGAGTCGGCCGCCCCCCCACATCCACCTCCTCCTCCCCTCGACCTCTGTCCTTTAATGATTTTTCCAGGTGCTCGATCTTGAGGGGGGCCCTGAGTGGCTTATCCGCCTCCTCGTGCTCGTCTAGGGGCGTGGACGATATTGAGTTCCTGTCCACATTTCTCTCAGTGTTTTTTGGTCTGGAATTTATCATGCCATCCTTCACCTCTGCTTTACTGCCTTCCTGGACATGGTGGTGTTCGCGTGGCCGAGTCTGGGGACACCCTGGCCCTTTCTCGGCCTCCCGCCCGCCGCTCAAGGGGCGCTGAGAACAGCCATCGGAGTGACATACCTCCTCGTCTCGTCCTCGACCCTCGGGTGTTGCTCGCGTGTCGCTTTTTACAGTGAAACTTCTGGTGTCACTGAAGGTCGAGCGCTGCACCTCCATCTCTTTCTTTCGCGGACCTCGACTGCCCATCGTCATGGACCTCCACCGGACGTCAGACGGAGGGGCAGGTCGCTTGGTCCCGCCCTTCCTGCTATCTTCACGCCCCGACACAGACCACCGTGAGTGCTCATCTCCACGACTTTCAGTGGACGACGTGGAGCCCGAGGAAGTGCTTCGTTTTAACTGTTTGAAAATCTTTTTCATGGGAGAGCGAGTCTTGACTGATTCTTTCTCCATGAAGGAGTCTCGGCTGCCTCTAGACGAATCTTTACCATTTTTCTTGGAATCCTTTCCCCGCTTGCCTTTAAGCGAGCTCTTACTCTTCACGGAGTCCGTGACGGAGGATTTACTTCTGACCGATTCTTTGCTCTTAATGGAACTTCTGCTCCACACCGAGTCGGTGTCAACTTCGTCATCTCGTGGGTCGTTGTATTCTTCATCGATGTTTTCCAGTTCGCCCGAGCCAACACTGCTTCCTACACTGGCCTCATCCGCGCCAGGCTCTGGCCAGCCACCGCCGTGCGGAGACCGCACTGTGTGATCGGTGCCCTGGGCGCCGCTTCGCTGCCACACCTCTTCGTCACTGTCTTGATCCGAGTCTGGACTTCGAGGTCTCGTGATGCGAATCACAGGAACGCCACTTGACGCACGAGACCTGGCCTTCGGCTTATCCAGACAGAACGGACAACACCACCTCAGGAAGCTCCATCGGTCCGCCAGGCCCGTGGACTGAACCATCCGTTGAGGGAAAGTTCGGTATGTCTTTTGAGACGGATCAAAGTCGTAGCGGAGTTTCATGGTGTCGGTGTTGCTGGGGAGCGAGGCCAACACGGGGTCGCGAACTCTAAAACCCCTTCACGGATACACCACCACAGGCACCGACACAGCCCGGCCGCTTGGCACTGACAGGGTTCATGCACAGGGCAGCGAGCCGAGCGCCGCGCCGTCACTCAGCGTGCCAGTCTGTGGCGGTGGACACAGAGTCGCGGCCCGAGATTTTCTTGGGCGCCACACTCCCCTCACGGCGAGAACGTCATGTCTTGTTCCACCTGTTACACAGAGGGCCGAGCAAGGTTACCAGCGCTCCGGGTTATGCAATCTCTCTCTCTCTCTCTCTCTCTCTCTCTCTCTCTCTCTCTCTCTCTCTCTCTCTCTCTCTATCCCAGCCTCCAAAGCACGGCAGACACGCGGCCCACGTACCCTTACACCCTCCCACCGCTGCCTCCCGCCTGTCCTGCGTGCACCCCTACGCCCCGCCGCCTATCTGGCCCCACGACCCGCCAGGTTACCTCCTCCTCCTTCCCTTTTCCTTCCTCTCGTTCGGCACACACGTGGAGGCGTTCGATAAGGCAAGCGTTTCCTCCTTCCCTCCTCCCTCAGGCCTCTCCTCGCTGCCTCACTTCCTCCTCAATCTTTCCTTTACTCCACTTTCGCTTCTTTCCTTGATTTCCGAATTCTCTCTTCACTTCTTTACACAATCTCTTTTCCTCTTTTTCCCTGGAACAATTAAGTATTTCCCACCGAATAAACATTACAAAACTAAATTAACTCCACCTCGCTCCACAATAGTCGTCGTTATAATACCTCATTCCTCTTCCCCTCCCTCCCCCCCTCCTCCCTGCCACATTGCGTTTTAATCCTGTTTTCTCATTTCACACTGCACTTACGGTAAGAAGAGAGAGAGAGAGAGAGAGAGAGAGAGAGAGAGAGAGAGAGAGAGAGAGAGAGAGAGAGAGAGAGAGAGAGAGAGAGAAACATTCACGAGAGGTAGTTTAAAGAAGGGATGAGAAGCACAAAACAGGAAGGTAAACAAACTGCGCGAAGGGACCGTGGGAAATGCAAAGGGTCCAGAGAGAGAGAGAGAGAGAGAGAGAGAGAGCGAGAGGGGGGGGGGAGGGGGGATTAACACGGTCCATGCAGCATATTAAGTAACAGTAGTACCACACGTCCCTCTCCCTTCAGTTGGCTTCCCTTAGTGTTCTCAAATACCCCATTATCGACTCTACTCCCTCACGCTCTTCGTCTCCCCTTCCTTTACCTCCCTCTCTCTCCCTAACTTCTTCCTTCCTCCTCTACCCGCCCCTCCACCCACAAACTTAACTCTACACTGGTCTCTTCTCTCGCTCTCTCTCTCTCTCTCTCTCTCTCTCTCTCTCTCTCTCTCTCTCTCTCTCTCTCTCTCTCTCCGTTCTTCCTTCCTCCATTCGTCCCCCCGGTCCGCAAAACTACCAGGAAAGGAGATATCTGTGTCCGGAGCGAAAGAGGAAATCTGGAAACCCTATATAACTTTCTCTCTCTCTCTCTCTCTCTCTCTCTCTCTCTCTCTCTCTCTCTCTCTCTCTCTCTCTCTCTCTCTCTCTCTCTCCCTTCATTTGCAAATTAATGCTTTTCTCTGATAATTAATTTGCACTGCGACTTCCCTAACTCCCACCGCCTCTCCGAAAGCCGTCCCTCGCTTCCGCCACCCTGGGGGAGGAGCCTTTTGTCCTGCCTAGGTACGTGTTTGCTTGCCCCAGTCCGTGTCCCTGCGAGTGTATGTGGCTGGTAAATATACGTATCTGTCTCTACACTGGTCTGTCTGTCTGTCTTTTTTTATTACAGCAGAGGAGTCAGTTCAAGAGCATAAAAAAAGACGGCTAATGTGAAAAAAAGCCCGCTAATGACTGTCTATCTACCTATCTATGTGGTTAGGAAATATATCCATGGCTATCCATCTATCTCTGAGTGTGTTTGGTAAATATGTCTATCTCCACACCGATCAATCTGTCTATCTATCCAATGACTTCAATATTAACGTTTAACTTGGCCAAATCCATCTGTTCACAATTGAGTCGCTTCTTACAAGTTTGACCCCAATGAGAACTGATTTTTCTGAGCCTTTTCGTGTCATATTAGGTCGTGTGTGTGTGTGTGTGTGTGTGTGTGTGTGTGTGTGTGTGTGTGTGTGTGTGTGTGTGTGTGCCATTCAGCCCGCCTCGTCCCCTCGACACAAAGCCTCACTGTAATGGACAAGGTGGAGGCAGGTTGATCCTTCCGAAGCGTGTTACAGGAACGTCTTTCAAGTCACTAAGCTTCACCCTGCCCTGCCCTGCCTTGCCCAGCCCCGCCCCTCTCTGACTTGCCTCGTCCAACCCCTTCACGTGAGTCTGAAGAACAATACAAAGCCTCCCCATAATACCTACCCCTCTACCATTTGCACGTGCCATAACGCATGAGAAAGTGTCCTAATAGCGGTGACGTGAATCAATAACGACCGTCCATAACGTAGCCTCAATTTGCGTCATCACGGCTATTAAGACCATTACGCTACGTGACTTTGACTTTGGGAAGTGCAACACGGAAAAGAACGTCGTAAAACAAGTCCCTTTCCTCGAGTTACAGACACCAAACAGGGAAACATAAGAAGAAGAAGAAAAAAAAAAAAATACCGTAACTTTTTTGACTAACTTGTGTAGCTGAGGATAAGTTGTGTAAACGGAGAGGAACAGCGAGGAAAATAAAAAGTCTTTCGGCGGCAAACTCCTGTAACCACGCGGGCCAGCCACCAGCCGTAACTCGAGCGTTTGTGTGAGTTTTTATTTCGCGGCCAAATGAAGCCGAGCCAGGGAAAGAAAGGGTTCCAGGGGACTTCATCACAACCAGGAGGCGATGTGTTCGATACGATGAAGCAATTTATTCCAAATGAGACGACATGCCACCTCCAAGACTAGACAAGGAAGGAGGAGGAGGCACCACAACCACTCACTATACAGGGGGCCAAACCATCGATCTTGCAGCGGGGCGTGACCTGACTTAATTTAAAATGACCCGTGCGAATGACAGGAGTTCTCGGCCGTGCAGCAAAGTAGGCTTGTATGTGTGTGTGTGTGTGTGTTTCAGATCGACGTTTCTACTGAATGTTCGCTCTCAACCTGATTTTGTAATGAACTGAATTTGTTTTGTCGTAAAGTGTACCGCACCTTGCATGCGATCAATAAACCAACTAAACAACTGACTGTGCGTGTGCGTGTGTGTGTGTGTGTGTGTGTGTGTGTGTGTGTGTGTGTGTGTGTGTGTGTGTACCCTCACGTAGGCCCGGGCGGTGCATGCAAGGCCGTCGAGGTGCGTGGCGGCGGTCGGGCCCAAGAACACTAATAACGCGGTCGTCGTGAACTTCCGCGAGAGCCAGAAGAGAGGCAGCGAAGAGCGACGAGCACACACGGGAGCCTCCAATGGTCGCCGCGGCACGCACGCCCTAGACTTAAAGGTGTGCCACCGCCCAGAGAATTTCCTTTATTAGAAAAAAATATATACGGCACTATACATGGCGGCAGACCGACCGACAGGCAGACAGGAAGACAATACCAGGACTATACAATGTCCCTTCGATAAAACTGTGATGCCTCGATAGGAATTTGTATTGGACAGAGAGAAATGTAAAGGAAAGAGATAACGAGGCAGAGAGAAAGAGGAAGAAGGAATGATAAACCAACGGGAAAGGAAAGGAAGAGAAGAAAAGGGAAGAAGGCAGAAATGAAGGATAGGAAAGGAAGAAAAAAAGTACGGTAATGGAAAGGCAAAGGAAAATGAAGCAGCGACAGAAAAGAACAGAAAACTTCAACGAGAACAGAGAAGAGGGAGAGAAAGGGAAAGAAAGTCAAATCGATTGGAGGAGGCAAAACGGAAGAGACAGAGGGAAGGAAACAAGATAAAATTAATCAAAGGGAAAGGAAAGTGCAGGAGGAAAAGAAGAGAAAGACAAAAAAATAGAGGATTAGAGAGAAGACGCAGAGGATGGGACAGTTCAGAAAATGAGAGGATAGAGGGAGAAAACGGGAGATGGAAGAAAGGGCAAGAAAGAAGAAAGGGCAAGAAAGAAGAGAGGAGAGAAGAGGGGAGTGGAGAGGGAAATGGAGTGAGAGAGAAGATTACGGAGACAGGAGGTAAGAGGAGAGAGGAAAAGAATGAGGATTTAATGGAAGGAGAAGGAAGCGGAGGCGGAGGAGGGTGATGAGAGGAGGGAAGGAAGGAGGTGGAAGGGAAGGATTAGGATGAAAGGGTAAAGGATCTAGCTCCCTCCCACGTCCTCTGGCCTTGAAGGGAGAAAACCCGAGCGACGGAAAAATGCGAATTACTGGAATCATTTATTTTTATTTAACGAGTAAAGAAACTAATGAGCCGTGAGCAGCATAAACAGGCGGTTGATGTTATTCTAATTAGTGTATTTGTCATGGCTTTTGTTGTTGTTAATATTGATGCTATGATTATTATTAGTGGAATGGTAGTAGTAGTAGTAGTAGTAGTAGTAGTAGTAGTAGTAGTAGTAGTTGTAGAAGGAGGAGGAGGAGGAGGACTAATAGCAGCAGCATTATTAGATTCAGTAGTACTTTCTTAATGACTGTACTATTTAGAGCAGTCGATTTTTTTAAAGGGGAAAACTAGAAAATTAAATAGGAGGAAAGACGAGTAAACAGACAGAGGGAGGGGAGAGCAACGGAATGCGAAAACGGAAGAAGAAAAAAAGAGGTGATAGAAAGAGAGGAAGAAGAGGAGAGTTGAAGCAGGAGGAGGCAGCGGGTGGTAGAGCTCAACAAATACCGCTGCGGCCGAGAAAAAAAAAATCGACACATACAGAAACAACTAAATAAAAAGTGTCGGCCGCGAAGCTCGATTACTGGAACACGTGATGCCAGAACCAATTAAAGCGAGAGGGTCCCAAACACACCTTGCCGAATGCCCGGAACACGAGAGACGGGAAGGAGGGAAGAAAAAAAGAGATAAGGAAAGTGGACAGGCAGGAAGGAAAGGAAGAAGGCAGGAGACAATAGGCAGATGGCAATGAAAGGAAGGGAAAATAGTAGACAGGCAGGAAAGAAAAAAGAAGAACGAGGAAATGAATGAAGGGTAAAAAGAGGGTTGTGAACAGGGACCGATGATATAAGGTAGGATGAGGAATGGGAGTATAAAGAGATAGGTAAGAAAGGAAGAAAAGAAAACAGGCAAAAAGAGTGAAAAGCAGGAAGGAGGAGAGAGAGTGGAAGGAAGGAAAGGAGTAAATGGAAAGGAGGGAGGAAGGAAAGGAAAGAAAAGAAAGAAGATGGGAAAGAAGGAGCAATAAAGGGTGGTATAAACGTTTAGATAGCGAAGGGAATGGAAAGTGATAAAGCAGAATAAAAGAAAACAACAACATACCTCTTACTCAGCTGATAAAAAGGGAGAGAGGGAGAGAGGATGAAATGAGAGATGGCAAGAGGAGAGGTAGGAGGGAGAGAAGAGAGGGAGGGAGGTGCATGGAATGAAAAAAAATAATAGAATGGAAGAAAAATTGCGGGGAGGTAGGCCGGATGAAAGGAAAGGGAGAAAGAAAGGAAGGGGGGAGAAAAAAAGAATAATAAAGAATACCATAAAAGGATAATGAGGCGATTTTTCAGCGGGTGTTTTGGAAGGTAAAGAAAATGGGAGGCAAAATAATGTTACACGATAATGAGCTTAAAATAATATGCAACCTGAAAATACATGAAAGAGAGAGAGAGAGAGAGAGAGAGAGAGAGAGAGAGAGAGCGATTATCGGCGTTGGTTTCCTTAATAACAAAGTGGGTTCCCGCTCGACCCGATACGGCGCCAACAGGAACAGGCACAACGGCAAAAACAACAGAAGCGACGGGAACAGAAAAACCGTCAGCAAGAGAAAACGGAAAAAGAGGCAAAAACACCAAACAACGGTAACAGAAGCAACAGTGAGAACAAACAAACCAGTAACAGGAATAATTATAACAATAGAAACAACGGAAACGAGAACAACGGCAGCAGCAGAAACAACGGTAATTAGAGCAACGATGACAACAACAACAACGGTAACAGAAGCAACGATAACAACAGTAACAGGCTGAAACAACAGGAACAACGACAAGTACAGAAACAAGAAGAGTAATGACAGCAAACAACGGCAAGAACAGTAACGCCACCAATAACAACAACGGTAACAATAACAAAAATCGGTTATGCCAACAGTAACGACACCAACAACAGCAGCAACACCAATAACACCAACAACAAGAACCACAACAGCCATCCCAAGCGTCTTTCCTCCACTCTAACCTCCTCCAGCACCACCTTTCCCCACGTCCTTCCCTTATGCCATCCTAAACATCACCAACAATAACAACAACACTAACATTAGCAACAACACGTGTCCTGCCGCCCACGAGCCACTCAACCCTCCCAACCTCCAACCCTCCAACCCCACCCTCCCTCCAGCCACGGCCGCGTCAGCTTGAGTGGCACCCGAGGGCCTCCGAGTGCCAGGGTCGCGGTGCCTGGAGGAGTGGCAGCGCCAATTAGCGGCAGGAGAGGCCACACCGAGACTCTCAGGAGGGCCAGGTTTGGGAGGGGAAGGCGAGGGGCGGCGGGTGAAGTGACGCCGAGGGTGGACTGAGGCGGTGGTGGGCACAGAGAGAGAAGGGAGTGAAGGAATGGAATAAAGGAAAAAAACAATAACCTGTTACAACAGGATTACAGGCGGACATCAAGGAACCCAATGTTTCATACCGGAAGATACTAAAAAAGGAATATAAGAGTTGTGGAAGGGTGGGTGTGATGGGCGGGAAGACGAGGAAGGTTGGACAATACATACAGACATCAGGACAGTGTTTCGCACCCAAAGATATTCAAGAAGAGAAAAACGAATGTCGGGGTTTGGAAGGACGGGCGTTGTGGGTGAAGCCAAGAGAGGTTGGACAATACATACAGACATCAGGACAGTGTTTCGCACCCAAAGATATTCAAGAAGAGAAAAACGAATGTCGGGGTTTGGAAGGACGGGCGTTGTGGGTGAAGCCGAGAGAGGTTGGACACTACGCTGAAACACAAGAGCACTACGTAAGAGGATAAAAGGATCGAGTATTGATGCTTTGAAGTGGGCGGGCGTGGTGCGCTGAGGCCAGGAATAATGGACTGGCAGGGACGGCAGAGACCCGAATGTTTGATGTTACAAGACACAACAAAGAGAACAACATGACCGCATATTGATCAGCTGGATACTTGAACGCCATGAGAAGGAATAATAAAGTTCCTTACGCTTTAAAACATATTGTATCCTATCACTGATGTTTTGAAACCTTCCGAAACTTGTGAAATCGATGTTTTTACTCTCCGGGAACTTCAGAACATCAGGGAACTGTGAAATGACGCTTCCAAGTATTAAATAGATTAACTGAGGTGAATGCCGAAGATGAGGCCACCTGTAAACATCATAGAATCCAACTCTAGTGTCACGGGCACTTCAAGACACAAAGACGCCCAATCACATATTTGAACAAGGCTTTCGTAAGAGTTGTGGGCATTTCCAGGGGTAGTTTTATGAGCCTGGTGGTAGTTTGATCCTTCCACTGTACCATGCACCTAAAATATCACTCTTTAGAACCCGATTGATCTCCTTTTCGGCCTTTGGAAATAGTTGATGTGAATAGAAGCGTCTGAGAACACCGACCGTTGACACTTCACATTAACCGACCCAAAACGAAATTTCTAATATGCTTGACCGACCACGAACAAAACATGACAAAAAAGTGTTAAGCATGACCTACAAAGCGAAATATTGCATGACTTCACGACTTTCCCAGAGAGAGAGAGAGAGAGAGGGAGAGAAACTACATCTATCAGTCTCTTTCGGTTCTCCTCGCTCGCCTAATATGCAGTTCTGGGAATCGGATCCGTAACGCGGCTTTTGCTCAATCGCTCGAGAAAGACAGAAGGCGGATGGAGGACAGGGAGGCAAATAATAAGTAGCGATTTAGCCTGCGATGCGTAGAATGTGGAAGAGGAGGAGGAGGAGGAGGAGGAAGCAGAGGGAGAAGAATAGGGAGAAGGAAGATATGGAGGTGTAAGAGGGAAATATAAATTCTTACGTGTGTGAAATAGAAAGGGTGGAGACGTGGAAAAGGAGGAGGAAGAGGAAGCAGAGGGAGAAGAATAAGGAGAAGGAAGATATGGAGGTGTAAGAGGGAGATATAAATTCTTACGTGTGTAGAATAGAAAAGGTGGAGACGTGGAAAAGGAGGAGGAGACAGTTGAAGAATAATAAGGGAAAGGAGAAGGAGGTGTTAGAGGGCGTGTGAAAAGGGGAAAGGTAGAATATTGGAGACGGGGAAAAGTGAGACAAGGAAGAAGGAGAGGAAGAAGAAGAATGAAAAAAAAAAAGGATATGGAGGTGAACGATGGACAAGTATAGACTGACGTGTGGGAAAAGGGAAAGAAAAAGGAGAACCCAGAAGAAGAAAAAGGAGGAAGAGGGAGAGGATGTGGAGGTGCAAGAGTGACATGTATGGTCGTACGTATGTGCCCCTGATAGCAAGGCGTGTGTGTGATAAGGGCAGGGTGCTGGGGACGTGAAAAAAGGAAAGGTATAGATATTGGAATTTTGCAAGAGAGGGAATAAAAAGAAACGAATACACAAAAAAGAAAGGGCCTCCGCGGTTGCATAGGAAGAGGAGGAGGAGGAGGAGGAGGAGGAGGAGGAAGGGGTGCACGTGGGTGAGGGATACCGTCAATATCTGAAACCTGTAATAACTATTAAAGGGGAAAAAGAGGAAGAGGGAAAAGGAAGGAAAAAAGGAAGAACGAAGGAAAAGCGAAATATTTTGCCTCGATGGAAAAAAAAGAGATTACTATAGATGAAATTAATAAGACGATGGACAATAACAATAATAACAATGATAATAATGTATAAATAGATAATAAGGAAAGCCTGAGTGTCGTAAGGAGAGCAAAGGGTAAGAGAGAAACAGCTTAGGAGAGAGAGAGAGAGAGAGAGAGAGAGAGAGAGAGAGAGAGAGAGAGAGAGAGAGAGAGAGAGTTGGGGAGTGGGCATAGGGCCACTCTCAAGGGTCATAATTTAGGGGCCGCCAAGAGCAGTCAAACGGGCGGAAGGTTTGTTTCTAGACACACACACGCTCTCTCTCTCTCTCTCTCTCTCTGTTTATTTATCCATTTTGCTTTCTGGTTATCTATACTTTAAGGTCCATGTATTGAGGTTTCTGTTTGTTTCTCTGTTTATGTTTACCTTTCCTCCTGTCTGTCTGTCTATCTGTCTGTCCTGTCTGTCCGTCTACCTGCCCGCCCGTCTAATCCTATTCCTCCGAGGTGCAAAGTTGGCGGAAATTTCAGACACTTATCCGAAGTAATCGCCATTATCTCCTGTTTTCATTATTATTTTGTTTCCCCTGCACTCCCTCTCTTCCTGCCTTCCTTATTTTCCTCTCCTTTTTCCTCGCTCAATGTCCTCCTCCCTTCCCTCTCTCCTCATTTCTTTCGTTTCTTCCATCTTTTCTCATTTACTTCATTTCTTCTCGCTTTCTTCGTTCCCTCTCTTCCTGTCTTCCTTCTTTTCCTCTCATTTTTCCTCACTCAATGTCCTCCTCCCTTCCCTCTCTCCTCATTTCTTTCGTTTCTTCCATCTTTTGTCATTTACTTCATTTCTTCTCGCTTTCCTCGTTCCCTTCCCTCTCTTCTTTTCCCCTTCATTCCGTTTAAGATTCTCCTTACTCCTCTTTCCCTTCCTTTATTCCGTCCTCCATCACACCCTTCATCTCTTCCTTCTCTCCTCATTTCTTTCGTTTTCTCATTTACTTCATTTCTTCTCGCTTTCCTCGTTCCCTTGATTCCTTCCCTCTCTTCTTTTCCCCTTCATTCCGTTTAAGATTCTCCTTACTCCTCTTTCCCTTCCTTTATTTCGTCCTCCATCACACCCTTCATCTCTTCCATCTCTCTTTATTCCCTTCATTACTTCCTTCTCATCTTTTTTCCTGCATTGTCTCTCTCTCGTCTCATTCCCTTCATCTCCTCCATCTCTCTTCATTCCTTCCACCTGTTCCTGTCCTTTATCCCTCATTCCATTCTTTCCTCCTCTCTTTCTTAATTCCCTGTTTGTCCTTCATATATCATCCCAGCCTTTCTCACTCCCTTCATTCGTTTCTTCCTTTTCTTCTCTTTCCTTGTTTCCTTCCATCTCTGCTTACTCCATTCTTTATCTGCCAAAATTTGATTCCTTCTCTTTTGCTTTCATTCCTCCCTCCCTCCCTCCCTCCTTCTCTCACTAACCTTGAAACACTTTCCTCCTCCGTCTCTCCTTTGCTATATACGTAACCTTGATGCGTCTCTCTCTCTCTCTCTCTCTCTCTCTCTCTCTTCCCTTCAATATTTTCATGCAAGCGTTCCCCTTTCCATGATCCAATATTGTTAAAAACACCAGTATGAGGAAGAGGAGGAGGGAGGAGGAGGGAGGAGGAGGAGGAGGAGGGTGGAGGAGGGGAAAGTTGAAAGGGAATAATAAAAATAAGAGGAAAATATTGCAAACTAAAATATTCATTATCATTAATGTTTTAGAGATAGGAAATACGTGGTAGAGAGAGAGAGAGAGAGAGAGAGAGAGAGAGAGAGAGAGAGAGAGAGAGAGAGAGAGAGAGAGAGAGAGAGAGAGAGAGAGAGAGAATAAAACTAAGCAGGAACTGAAGTTTCGTCAAAGATATTTTCTGAAAACATGTCACTCATTTTTTGTCGTATCCTCTTGTCTCCCTCAACACACGACAGCCTGTTATCTTCCCTCCTCACGTTCCCCCTCCCCCTCCTACCTCCCCTACCTCTCCCCATGCTCTCCTGTTCCCACCCATACTTCCCCACCCACGGCCTCCTCTTCCGCTTTCATCCTCCATCCATATACAAGTTTGCGAGAATCGTATCAATGCGCATTCTTTGATATCGTGTCTATTCTCGGATCACGCACACAAACAGACACACAGACACACACTCGCTCTGATTCTTCTTCTCCTCAGCATCTTCTGTCGCCTTTCGTTATGTATTTTCTCCTTGCGATATAACCTTTCTTTTCATCTCAAGTTGCAAGGCTGTCCAGGTTGTAGGATCTTGTTTTTTTCTTTCTTACTCGGTTCCTGTAGTGGTGTTTTTCCTCTTTCTCTCCTCTTCTTCTTCATTTAATTACTTTCGTGTTTTTTTTCTTTTTTCGACCGATGTTTTCCTTCCATCTTGGTTTCTTATATGCTTGACCTTTTGTGTTTTCGTTGTCTAAGGTTTTCTTTTCATTGCTTCCTTCTTTTTTCTTTCTCACTGGCTTTCGTATTTTCTAGATTTCGCACCTCGTGTCTTGCATTATCTTTTTACTCTAATCTTTTTCAATCTCTTGGCAATGTTAATTTTCGTGCTATTCTGATTCTTTAACTGTTCTCCATTTGCATTTCCTTCCCGCTGTCTTCCTCTCTTGCATATTTTCCAATTTTTAACCTTCTGACATACTCCTGTTCACTCACCTTCTCTTATATTTCCTTGCTCCACGTAACACATGCACACAAACACACATGAGCGGCCAGGACCATGTTATCACCTCACTCGCGGAATAATGTCATGAATAACTACACACACGCATGCACGCACTGTTTGGTCCCGTCGATTTACCGCCACTGCTTCCGTGTGAGAGGTTAGTAAGGCGCACACACACACTCAGCACTAAACACAAACCCACACACACACAGGAAGGAAGAAACACACGCGCGCTCGAAGACATATCGCAAGTCATCGCACAACAGATGTAGAAACTTCCTGTGTTTTTCCTCTCATTTTATCTTCTCTCGTCTCACAGCTGTTTCTTACGGCCCTATGCCTAATCCGACTCCGCCTCCTCCTCCTCCTCCTCCTCCTAAACTTCCTCCACCCCATTCAGCGCTGCCCGTATTTCTTGTGTGAGGGGAAGGGGTGGAGGATTAGCAGGAGGCAGCGGGCGAAGAAGTATGGAAGGAAGGGACGGACGAACGGCGGACGAGGAAGAAAAAGAATGAGGGAAACCAAAAGTATGGAAGAATAGGCTCAAGAAGAAGAAGAAAGAGAATAAAAAAAGATGAAGTAGATAAGAGAAAAACAATTACGAGGAGAGGGTAAGCGAGTGCATGAGAGAGAGAGAGAGAGAGAGAGAGAGAGAGAGAGAGAGAGAGAGAGAGAGAAGAGAGCAGGCCCCCTCTGTCGATGCTAACCTCACCACACACACCGACACACTGCCACTGCCCAGCCACCACCACCACCACCACCGCCTCGGCACCACGCGCAGGGTCAGTATCGGGAGGGCGGAGAGACACAAGAGGAGGAGGAGGAGGAGGAGGAGGAGGTGGAGGAGGACAGGGCGTGTGTGCGAGGGTGTTGTGGAAATGAACCGAGGAGAAGGAAGAGGACTAGCAGAGAGAGAGAGAGAGAGAGAGAGAGAGAGAGAGAGAGAGAGAGAGAGAGAGAGAGAGAGAGAGAGAGAGAGAGAGAGAATTATGGGATTAGAAGAGATGGCTCCTTACTCATCCACGCAACTCTAGACTTCGGCAATATATTTTATGAGGTTATAGTTTTTTTTAGTTTCCCTTCTTTTTTTTTTTATTTTTGGCCTTGAAAGAAAATGGAAGTAATGGTCAGGACATGGAACAACAACAACAAAAAGAAAGAGAAGCAAGAACGGGTAAACGTGAATAAACATGTTGAGCAGAAAGGATAAAAAGTTTACTCTAAGAAAACAAAAAGCAAAAGATATCTAAGTTTTATAAAGTGAAACGCGTAAAAATGGAGTAAAAATAACAGTCAAAGAGATTAATCAACTTTGTATTTAACAGAAACAAAAGTATACGCAAACCTAACCCCTTCGCCCCCCCCCCCCCCTCCGAAACAAAAGGGAAAAAAATAACATTGTTTGAAACATGTAATCCCATTTCCTATTACCTGAGAGCTGTGACGCCATTGACTAAAAGGGAAAAAAGGCAGTCAGGAGAGAGAGAGAGAGAGAGAGAGAGAGAGAAATCACTCACAGGATATTACAAAGAGATGAAATGAGGAGATGAATGCCCCCTCCCTCATATTCTCTCTCTCTCTCTCTCTCTCTCAAGTGGTCAGGTGCGGGGCGTGTCTCCCCCTTCCGGAATTCCTCACGGGGCGGGTGGCAATTAGAGTGAGCAAGGCCTTCGTACCAGAGAGGGAAGGGGGGCGTTGAGGGGAGCGGCGAGCCCTTCACCACCGCCACCTTTGACCACCACTACCACAACGGTCACCACCACCCAATTCAATTTTTATTTCCGCCATTCTGTCTAAGCACAAAATCGTATAATCTTTCCCCTGTTTTTTTTCCTTTTGGTATTGCTATTGTTTTGTTGTTCTCCTCCTCCTTCTCCTCCTCCAATTCCTTTTTTCCTGAACCACAGCAACAAGGGTAATAAGAACAACAACAATAGTAACATAAAAGGCTGCAGGGGTTTAAATTTCCTTCTTTCAATAGATAATCAACCTCTTTTTGTATCCGGGTATTTGTGCATTCATGTTGTCCTTTAATTTTTATGTTTTTTTTATGGCCATGTACTGCCCTTGACTACTATAAAATGCTCATACACACACACACACACACACACACACACACACACACACACACACACACACACACACACGAATACAGCGGATGTTCCCCCGCACACAGAGATAAGGAGACCTGTTTGGGGCTTTAGTTCTAATAAGGGAACGTCACGAAGCTGATCACACACACACACACACACACACACACATACACACACACACACACACACACACACACACACACACACACACACACACACACACACACACACAGAGGAATACACGTGTCCGGTCTTTGTGTGTTTAAATCGTGTTTGCCGCCCCAGAAAAAGAAAAAAATAATTGTAAAAGTAGACACAGTCCGGTCACGTCACGTCACGGGCCTTCATGCGTCACTTGGTCAACAGTGCCCCGCCCCTCCCGGCCTGGACACGCGTGAATAAAGACTTGCTGAAGGAAGAAAGAGGGGGTGAAATTGATAAAAAGTCAGGGGAGAAAGAAATAATAAATAACGAAAGACAAAGAAAGTAAACATATGAATAAAGTCGATGAGAAGAAAAATAATGAAAGGAAGACAAGGGAAAAACAAAAGTAGACAATAGGAAAAGAAAGACAAACTAAATGTATCAATATAAATTAACATAAAGCATGATAATATAGGTAAGGAAACAGAGATGAAATATTAATTATAAGTACAGAAAGAAAAGAACCACGAATAAAGATATAGAACAGGAAAAATAAATGAAAAGGGAAGATAAAAAGAAAAAAATAACAGACAAAGAAAAATAAATACGAAACTAACAAAGAATAAAAGGAAAACAAAGAAGACGCGATGATTCAAAGGACAAATCAACAAAAATGCATATATAGAAGGA